>NC_064634.1:253074515-253375432 GCF_023864275.1 Schistocerca cancellata
ATGCCATTCGCAAGTCAGAATGCCATTTAAATTCCGAAGCTACAAATTGCCACATATAAATCAGCATTAGTAGTCTTTCTAGCAAGTCTCACAGTAACTTTCGAGGATTTACAGCCAATTGCTTCAAGTGCACATCAACTACCTACTCCCAATCAACATATTATGCCGCACATTCTGGCGGTTACTATACATGAATGAGTCTGGCTGTCCATGAAAGTAAATTTGAGTTTCTTAACATAGGAAGAGTTTTCGGTGTATCACCATCATATATCTCATCATGAACAATGTGGAAAGAATGTTATTCTTTTACTCAACTGCATGATACGGTTGGATTATGGCTTACATGCTACGAAAAAAAAACAACACTTTTTTGTGCGATTTCTTGCAATAAAATATTAAGAACTGCAACACCAGAGGAAAAGGTTACCAGTAACAGCACTAATTGTGCAGAATCTTTCCTACACGATATAGGTCTACATAATGTCTGAATCTGTCACCTACAGAATGACTAAAATGTACTGCCAACGAGGTTGCTCCATAAGATTAGTAGCCTACTTACTTAAACCACTACGCGCAGAATAAGCACAAATGTGTCACCGTCCTAAACATACAAAGATAAAGGGTTCTACTTAAATCCTCATTCCGTAAAACGGCTTTAATCTGACTTTTACAGTTCACAAATGTCATCCTGTTTCAGCTGCTTGAAAAATCATTTGTTTACAGTCAGACCAAACACACTCGACTGCAATCCACTGCCGACAATGCTGAATATCTTCCTGAAGACTGCTAACAGCGTTCCTCCCATAGTCAAGACACTGTTGGTAAACACCCACTTATAAATACAAAAATTGATTGGACGTTGTCTCTATTACCAGTTGCTGCTTTAAAAGAGGTTCCAGTAAAAGACGATCAAACGCTCTTTTTTTCTGTTGCCAAACACGTCAAGCACTCACTTACCTACACTTCAACACGAACCACAGCACACATGCGGCAATATACACACTTCAGTCTTCACACTGTTCACAGTTTACACGGATCTCAGCACCTTACTGTTTCAGTGTTCCTTGGTACATCCAAAGATTCTGATTTCGACACGCGCACGAATACAAAGTACAAACGTTTCCCCGGAGACTGGATATGCGGTGGTAACTGGCCTCTGCAGGCGGCCGTGGGTTTGGCCAAGCGTAGACATAAGCTTCGTTTGAGCAGTTGCCAGAGTGCATCAGGAAACAAGCGTTACTGCGCATGCCCAATTAATACAAACAGTCCTACAAGGGTAACAAACATTTCAGGAAGTCTTATAGACAATATATTTTCAAATATAGAAAGCCCAGATACAAGAAGTTTTGAATATTGACCTAGGAATATCTTATCATAACGCACTTATAATTAAAGTGCTCACAGTTCCAATACATATAAAACAGTACATCATATGTATAAGAGAATTTTCTCTCCCAAAAACTGCAACCAATTTGGTATAACACAGACTAACCAACCTTGGGCAGGAGTATTGTCACAAACTGATACAGATGCTGGATACATTGTTTTCTCCTCTCTTTTTATGACAAATTTTGAAATGTATTTCATTTAGACATAGACACACAAATGCTTGGATCACATCTGGCATTAAAAACTCTTCCAAGACTATGAAAAGACTAAACTCTGAAATGAAAACTAATACTGACCCTAATTTCAAAAAACATGTTAGTAACTACAAAAAGGTATATAGAACGGTAACTAATCTAGCAAAAGTATTAAGTAACGATAGACTAATAAGGAAGTCAGACAATAAACCAAATACCACATGGGAAATTGTTAAAAGAGGAATAGGAGAAAGCTCTAAAGACCAGAATATTGTACTTAAATCTAGTGATAACATTGAAATAAAGAAGGAAGTCTTGCAAAATTATATTAACAACTACTTTCTAAGTGTACCTGATAAATTAAGCAAGAGCTTTGCCAAAGAAGAGAAAACAACAGCTCCAAAAGTAGTCAATAGCATGATAATAAGATCCACTAATAAATATGAAATACTGAATGTAATTAACAGTATGAAACCCAAAATGTCTGCAGGACTGGACGAAGTGCCAGTGACAACAATAAAGAAAGTCACCACACAAATCTTGGAACCACTGGTACATATTGCCAATTTATCATTCAGTGAAGGTATGTTCCCCCAAAGGCTGAAAATTTCTAAGGTTAAACCAATATTCAGAAATGGGGATATAAATAAGGTAGAAAACTGTAGTCCTATATCCCTCCTTCCATCTTTATCAAAAATTTTTGAAAAACTGATGAAAATTAGACTCATAAGCTACCTTGACACCTCCAATCTTCTAAATTGCAATCAACATGTATTTCGTACAGGCTACAGCACAGAAACAGCTATACAGGCCTATACGGAAGAAATTATTGGAAATTTAGACAATAAAAAATGTGTGGTAGGAATCAACCTAGATCTTTACAAGGCCATCGATACAGTAGATCATCAAATTCTCCTTGACAAATTGGAGGCAATAGGCATCAGAGGGATTGGGAGGAAATGGTTTGAATCCTATCTCCAAGATAGAACTCAGGCTGTGGAACTCACTTCATCCCAGAATAAGCAAAAAATAAAGTCGGTTTCTGATGCTAAGAAAGTGGCAGTAGGTGTCGCTCAGGGTAGTGTTCTCGGCCCTCTATTATTCCTAATCTATATAAATGACATTGAAAGACCTAACAGATCATCAAAAATTACCTTATTTGCAGATGATACAAGTATAATTATAAGTGATGACAGCAAATCCTTATTCACTAGAGCTTTAAAGGTTCTGAAGAGTGTTCAACAGTGGTTTTACGCTAATAAGTTAACACTCAATTAAAATAAAAGAAATTACATACAGTATGGTAAAGTAAATTAGAAGGATGATCACCATTTATCATTGAGTGACCATGAAATAGAGAAAGTTTGGTCTACAAAATTTTTTGTGCATTTACATTGATCAGCACTTGAGCTGGAAAGACCATGTCACATACACATAAAAAAAAACTCAATTCAGCACGTTTTGCACTGAGAATAATTTCTAGAGTTTGCAGTGCAGAGTGTACAAGATTAGTTTATATGGCTTATTTCGATTCTATTATATCCTATGGAATAAAAGTCTGGGTTGCAACTAAATGTCACTTGAGAGAGGTTTTTCAATTACAGAAAAGGGCCATTAGAATTATTACGCACAGCTCGCCACAAACACACTGCAAGCCCTTGTTCATGCAGCTAAACATACTTACAGTACCATCTTTGTACATATTAAAAATCATACTGCATACAATAACACACTTGAGTAGTTTACGAGTAAATTCAGATCTTCATGACTACAATCTGTAAGAATCTTCATGTAGAAAGAACAAGAAAAACACAAACTCAAAAACATGTGAGCCACTATGGAATACACCTTTATAATGCTCTGCCACTTTGCATCAGGGGAACAGAAGATGAAGGAAAATTTAAGTCATAATTAAAAAAGTTTATGATACATAAATGTTTTTTTATAGCATAGAGGAGTATTTTGAATCCTTAAATCACTAACTGATAGTTGTATTGTCAATATCATGTTGTTCTCAATGTCAGTTCTATGTCTCTTTTATACACTTTTAACTCTAAAATCATGTGTAATATGTGTTTTCGAACATGTACTAAATATATAAAAATCCATCACATACAGTGCATGTTAAAAAAACATGTAAAAGACCAACACATTAATGCAATAATTTTATATTCAACACATTATACAACGTTAATTTTATGTGTTTTAATTCAATGTTTTAATTTTCAACCCAATGTTAATTTTGTGTGTTTGATAGATATTTGTAAATTTCTGTTGCGCATATTTTGGAGAGTATTATAACAATTCTTATATCACGTAAATGATGAAAAGGATGATAATAAATGAAATGAAATGAAAAAAAATGAAAAGAAACCCGTGTTCTGTGCTCTTCCGCTTTTCGTCGTATTTGTGTTTAGAATTTCTTGCGTACTGTGACCATGAGCAGCACTGTAACATCTAGTTCAGAGGGGACATACAGAGTTACTGCACATATGGCACATATTTCGTCATATACAAGGTGCAGACGTCAATAACGATAATACTTGAACTCACCAACATATCACTAGACAAAGGAACCCCTGACAAAGCCAACGAGTATTGATATTGGACTGAAGAAGTGGAGATTGAGGGAAGATACAATTAACTGTACAACATAGTAAAGACTAAAAATTGGGATCAAACCAGACCAGGAAGTGCTACTATGTAAATTCTCAATAAAGACGAAAGTGTATTGTACAAAGTTCACGAGGACATTCTACAGAGATGGGAAGACTATTTAAAAGAGCGATATGACATAGAGAAAAACCAACAACTCTGGAAATTGAATCCATGAACAGTCTAAATGATGATGAGAAAGAAGCAATACTCATAATCGAAGAAGTAAAGAGTGAAATAACCAATGAAACATGGGAAACCAATATGTATAGACGCAATACCACGAGAAATACTGAAATGTCTGAACCAAGATGATGTATGAGAAATATTAAGGTTATGTAACAAAATATATGACATTGTAGAATGGTCAGACAACGTTCTGATGACAAAAATGACTCCAATACCAAAAAAACAAGGAACCAAGAAATGCAGTGAGCACAGGACGATTGGCCAGGAAAAAAATGTTCACCTGGGAAGCTGACATTGATTTTGATGCAATGATGGCTTATGCTACCTGGGGGATAGTAGCTGTACTGATAATGAGTTCAACATTGTCCTCCAACAAATAGCATAGTGGCATAGATACCAGAGCGCCATCTGCGTCTATATTTTAACAGAGAATTCTCACAGCCAGAAGGCTTAGTGTGGTTCAAATGTGTGAAGCATGCACGGAACCATGTCACGGAGACACACTCGTGTTTCCTACACGCCACTGAGTGAGTTCGAAAGGGTGGCACACAAGTTGGAC
Source organism: Schistocerca cancellata (assembly GCF_023864275.1). NCBI lineage: Eukaryota > Metazoa > Arthropoda > Insecta > Orthoptera > Acrididae > Schistocerca > Schistocerca cancellata. Next base: position 253,079,502 of record NC_064634.1, read on the forward strand.
AAGCTGCATCAGATGTGCAACGATGGTGGTATCAGTGGTCACATGAACATTTCACACCTGTAGATGAGGGTGTGGGTGTCCACACAGCACAGTTGCTCGCCAGAATCGTCGTAGTGTAAGGGCAGCAGTGGTGGATCATACAGCTACCACAGCACAGATAAGACAGCTTTTAAGCCCAGACATGTCAACACACTGTTGTTTACTAGTTATTAGCAGTGGGACACTGGGCACGAACACCTCTAGCAAGTCTTCCACTCTCGCCACAGCATCGACGTGCATGGCTCGACTGGTCCCATCAGAGGATCACTTGGAAGATGGCATGGCCCACCATATTCGTCAGTGTTGAAAGACAGATTCTGCCTGCATGTAAGTCATGGTCGTATGCGCATACAACATAAACCTAAAGAGCACTGTCTTGTAGAGTGCATTTGTCGAATATGCAGTGGCCTAACATGGGGCCTTATGGTTTGGGGTGTGATAAGACGTAACTCTCGTTCACATCTGATGTTCCAGACGGGATACTAACCAGCTCTTCATACATCCAGAATGGGTAAGCTGAGTGCAGTAGCTATATATATATATATATATATATATATATATATATATATATATATATATATATATATATAACCACCCACCGTGCCATTGCACAACACATCATGCTGTTGCTAAATAGTTACCATGGCACTCAGTATAGTACTTTTTTATGAATTTGTTGCATCCTTGAGCCCCTGGTTCTCAGTGTACATCTAGCGGTTGATGATGTCAGCGGTCATAGATTAAGGCACCAGAGTTAAAGTTCTTATACATTGGAAGCTATATGGGACTTAGTCTCTGAAAAATTAAATTCTTCGTTATTTGTCAGTATAGCTGGCTGATACTCAAACAGCTTATTATTAGTAACTGTATCTCTCATTTAAGTGATTGAAAGTCAAAATATAAAGACTTTGATTTTCGGTCAAAAAGTGGTAATCCCACACACGCACGCACAGATATATATATATATATATATACACTGAACAACCAAACTGGTATAGGCATGCGTATTCAAAAACACAGATATGAAACAGGCAGAACCCACTGCTGCGGTCGGCAACACCTACATAATACAAGTGTCTGGCACAGTTGTTAGATCGGTTACTGCAACTACAATGGCAGGTTATCAAGATTTAAATGAGTTTGAATGTGATGCTGTGTAGTCAGCACACGAGCGATGGGACACAGTATCTCTGAGTTAGTGATGGTTTTCCCGTACAACCATTTCACGAGTGTACTGTGAATATCAGGAATCCAGTAAAACATCCATTTTCCGACATCACTGTGGCTGGAAAAAGATCCTGCAAGGATGGGACCAATGATGACTGAAGAGAATCGTTCAACGTGACGTAAGTGCAACCCTTCTGCAAATTCCTGCAGATTTCAATGCTGGGCTATCAGCAAGTGTCAGTGTGCAAACCATTCAACGAAACATCATCGATATCTGCTTTTGGAGCTGAATGCGAACTCCTGTACCCTTTCAAATTGTATTGAGTAGATGGACGTGAATGAGTATGGAGACAACCCCATGAATGTATGGACCTTGCATGTCAGCAGGGGACTGTTCAAGTTGGTGGAGGCTTTGTAATGTGTGAGGTGTGTGCAGTTGGAGTGATATGGGACCAATGATACATCTACATACGACTCTGGTAGATGACAAATGGCTCTGAGCACTATGGGACTCAACTGCTGTGGTCATAAGTCCCCTAGAACTTAGAACTACTTAAACCTAACTAACCTAAGGACATCACACACATCCATGCCCGAGGCAGGATTCGAACCTGCGACCGTAGCGGTCGTGCGGTTCCAGACTGTAGCGCCTTTAACCGCTCGGCCACTCGCCGGCGTAGATGACATGTACGAAAGCATTGATCATCTATATCCATACATGTCCACTGTGCATTATGATCGTCTTGGGCAGCAGGACAATGCAACACATCCAGACTTGCTACAGTGTGTCTCCAGGAACACTCTTCTGAGTCTAAACACCTCCACTGGCAACCAAACTCTACAGACATGAACATTATTGTGAATATCAGGAGTGCCTTCCAACATGCTGTTCAGAAGAGATCTCTACCCCTTATATTCTTAAAGATTTATGGACGGCCGCGCAGGATTCATACCGTCAATTCCCTCCAGCACCACTTCATGCATTAGTCAAGTATATGCATGTTGTGGTGGGTCACTTCTGCATGCTTGCAGGAGCCCTACACAACATTAGGCAGGTGTACCCGTTTCTTTGGCCCTTCAGTATATACACACACACACACACACACACACACACACACACACACACACACACACACACATATATATATATATATATATATATATATAGCCTATAAATTCATAAAAAAAGGTTGTACATTAAAAACATGCTTAGTGTGCTCAACATAATCACTTACCACTACATACTGCATCGAAAATAATGGGCATTTCGAGCACACTAGAATAATTTTCTTAATATTTAGAGAAGTTTTATCACTCCTAAATAAAATCTGTCTAGAATGAAATAAATTTTTAGTTGAAAATAATGGGCATTTTTGGTGCACTGGAATTAATTTTTAAGAAATTCATTTTCATGTATCAAGTAAAGTGAAGAATGGCCATCCCACATGAGATTAGTGTGAAAAAATCAGAGCAAAAATTGAAGGAATTCACGTAGTGAATTCGAGATGATAAAATTGACTACATTTTTTTTTTAGTTTCTTCATTCCACTGTATCTCAGTCTTATATTTCCTCCTCCCAAAAAATTGAAAATTCCAATCGCTAATTAATTTCAAATATCTGGCTGGCAAAATAATTTTAAATTCATTATCCTGTTCTAAACATGTTTCATCTACATATCTAATATTCACATATTCACAACCAGTAAATTATTTAAAAAAATTACTTGTGTTTCACTAATCTTTTTAAACAGAGTACTATTGTAATGTAGAATAAAAATTCATTAATAAAATTTAAAATCTGTATGATACTGTATCATAATTTTGTAGAACTATTATTGTATCATACTGAATGGAGAGTTCTTTCTTAACTTTCTTGTTGTTTAAATTTTTATTATTTACATATCTAGTTACTTGATTGTATTCTAATTGGATCTTTTATTTCTCTTCATCATCAGTTAATTTTATTACGCATTCACCTGTTAGATTTTTAATATTCTTATAATTTAAAGTGGATCCCTTTATTTTCATCTCTGTATTTTTATCATAATATCTTTTAGGTCCAGTCGAAACCGAGTTTGTAATACAGATATTTCCTAATTTATCGGTACATTAACATAGCATACACACTTTTTTCACAGTATTTTTACCACTATCAATACACACTAAACTGTTGTATCAAAACAGATAATTGTTTTTCCTAGTTTATCTAACGTATCATATAATCTGAGTCTTCCATTTGATGTGGTGAATGCTGCTATAAAAATATTTTTAGCTGTGTTATTTTCCACACAATAATCTTTGAAACTGAACTTCATCTGAACCTTATTGTCATTGTCTAAATGATCATCCAATAGTATCGCCTAAAATGTTTGTAAATCTGTAACAAACTCAGTTTTACCCAAATTTTGTCCTTGACCGCATTTTCCCCATAATGAATTTAAACATATATTAGCAAAAGGAGCTCTTTATCTGTATTTTCTTCTACCTTAACATGATCTAAGCCAATATCTATCTTTTCTTTTACATCTTATATACATGTCTTATTAGTTTTTAAATTAAATTTCTAATTTATTTTCATGACATCTTCATGTAATTTGTAAACAACATATTGCTATATATCTAAAATTTTATATCCTTTTTCAACAGTTTTAATCACTTCATAAGTTGTTCAAGATATAATAAAACTTCTTTCATCATGATTGTGATTACATTTATTTGTTCTTTCTTCTACACATTTTACACATAAAAGAAATAAAAGTTCTTCATTTTTACCACTCTTCATTCATACAAGTAAAACAAGATGGTAGAATCCTGTAGGTACCACTACTTAACATTTTATAACCCCACACCATTTTTTAGAATAAAATCTTGGCTTATATATTCCTATTGGATTACCTGCAGGATCATAATCATAAAATAATGCGGTTGGATAGAGGCTATACACATCAATATATCCTACTTTTGTGTTAACTATATCTGCTTCAGCTCTCAATTTCATTGCATTTGTAAGACCTCCGTTAAAAGCATTTCTTGGATTCAGGAGCTCAACAACTTTAGGTAACCATTTTAATTTCTTAAGTTTTTTACATACTGCTAACTTTTTCCAATTATATTACCACATCTCAACTAAATTATATCCTGAATTTCGTATTTCTGTACTTCTAGTTAATGTCCTTTGATATAAATCATCCATTGATTCTCGATTTTTGTTGTTAATCATTTCAGTTCAAGAACATCTTTTACAACCACACCAAAAATAGCCACAGTATTAATAAATTGTATTGGTTTCTTTATCAAAACCATCTACTTTAGCTCCTGCTATATTTAATTCATCTGCTTTAATAGGTGCTGAATATTATTATTGTTTAAATTAGTTATCAAAGCTATAGATTCTTTACTATAACTTCCCTTTTATCCAATACACCAATTTTTCTGTTCCATAAATATTTAGTCTGTTTATAGCCAAACAAACTGCAGCAATTGTTAAATAACAGCATTCATCTAAATTACCTATTTCCAGAAATTGTTTTCTTATTCCTAAACAACCTCTTCTTAATATACCCTCATCAGAATTACAGTATTCGCTAATTTCTTTCTTCATATTGAACACAAAAGTTGCTTCAACTTTTTGACTATGCCATTTGAGAAATATTCCCCTATCTTACGGTTTCATAGCATCAGGACAATAATATTTGATATCATGAACTGACCTACAAATTTTTATTTTCCTTTGTACTGAATAAATGCAGGAAATTTCATTCCTTAAGCTCTTTCAAATAAAATTTTTTGGACAATTATTGAAACGAACTTCTTAGTTTTGATATATTCTCCAGTTCTTTTTTTTTTTTTACAAATTCTTGCATGTTCAAATGTTCTTCACTGAAATTGATGGCAAATGATTTTTATAATAATACATAGAAACATTTTTTCCACACACACACAAGGTTTTGTCTACTATTGTATACTCTTATGCAAAATTCATTTATCATTGTCTACACATTGTTCTATAACCATCTTTTGTATACCTTTGTGAAGTAAAATTATCAGTTGACTTCTCAGTTTTACAATATTTACACAGGTTAGATTGGTCGCAATGCAAAGACTGCTTTAACTGTTGACTGTTGGCTTCCATTAATATGTAAAAATTTTTGTTAGGAAAAAGTAAAATTTTCTATTATTGAGATGTATCTTTTAATATAAACTAATGCTGATGGTTTATTGCAATCAATACCAAATAAAGATATATCAGGTGTACCAGCTCTATCTTTTTGGTAAATTCATTTATTCACAGAATGTATCATCTATTAAAATATAAGACGACTCCTTAATGTTCCTAAATGCAGAATTTATTCCAATAGGCGACCCTGCAAATTCTCTAGTTGTAACACCTCATCTTTTATATTTAAAATCGCAGTCATCTATCGACATATATAAATGTTCATCAGAAAAAGAAATGTTTTTCATTTATGTATGTTTACTACTCTATTTAATTTTAAATCTTAACGTAATCCTGTATTGGCTTACGATATCCTGGTATTAATTGTAATGTATACAGATTAATCATATATATCACACTGTCAACAAATGAAACAATTACACTTCCTGGCCTTCGATATGCTCCATCTATTTTTGTAAAACTTGTGGTAGAACTTTAAGCAACTAGTTAAGCAACTAGTGATTTCATATCACTCGCTATCGACACCCACTTCTGATTAAAAATATATAAAATTCCTTTCACAAATATAAGTGACTGAAATTCTTAATTTGACATAAAGATTCTGTTAGTTAAGATGAAACAACTGGTGTTTTTTTTGTATAGATGGCTGTGTCGCTGTCGAAACTTCTTTACCACACAAGCTTCGAATAGCATCAATGTTACCTTGAGATAATTCTTAATGTGAGCCATTGTAGTAATTATAGATTATTTCTCAGTTAACATCTGTGTATTCTAAACCTTATGCATGACCAATTTCATAAACCAAAACTGCACATTGATTTGTTTTATCTTGTTGTATTCCTGTCAATCTGCAAGAACCATGATGTACTTACATTATTCGTGTTTGTTAAAAATGCATGACATAACCCATTGCCTTTTCTATCTAGATTCTTTGGACAAATGGTTCAAATGGCTCTGAGCACTATGCAACTAACTGCTGAGGTCATCAGTCGCCTAGAACTTACAACTAATTAAACCTAACTAACCTAAGGACATCGCACACATCGATGCCTGAGGCACGATTCGAACCTGCGACCGTAGCGGTCGATCGACTCCAGCGCCCAGAAACGCATGGCCACTCCGGTCGGCTTCTTTGGACAACAGTGACCAAATACTTACTAGCTCCATAAATATATTTTACTTTAATTAAAACATCAGTATTATTGTTATCTTGATGAAACTGAATCTCAATGTACTTTTGCCATAAATGAAATCCAGCCTTGGTTATTTGTAATAGCTTTTTAGTTGTGCATTTACAATACTATTTCTTATTTTTCTTATTCCATTTATACATGCTATTTCTATAGCCAGCATTTATACCTATTACACTGCATCGAGATTTATTCATAAAATTTAAGGTTACTTCACTTAACTCACTATTCATTTCAAGACTGTATGTGTCCAGAAAATCTATGAAACCATGATCATTCAAATATTTTATTGCTTCACTACTATCGATTCCAACTATTATTTTCGGAAACAGCAAAGGAAGAGATTCCTTTCTTTGTATAGACTTAAAATTTAATATTAAAAACCTAATAAATATTACTTTTATAAAGGTGTCAGTCATTGTCCTTGTCAACAAGAAGCTACTATTTATGATTATTGGTGAAAAGAATAATCCATAGTTCTGTGCAATTCAAGTAGCTGAACTTTTATGATACATTCGTCCTTGGAATGCAATTGAAGACCGTGTTAAAGAAACTGTATACAAAAAACAACAAAAGTTATCAACAAACCTGGTCTATATTGTTTAATTACGAGATACAAATTGACTTTTGCAGAAATTTCCAAGATTGGTTTTATGAAGAAGTTTTACCATCAATTCATAAACAGGGAAAACATGAAGTTAAAGACTTGTAGCGAGGTCAAATAACTCACTTGGAAAATATACACAAAATTGAGGATGAACAAATGGAACATTTAAATGGAATATTTGATAATGCTATTGGAATAACAAAAGAAATAAACAGAGAAATAAAAACTTTATTAGCTCATGTTGTTCCTCAAACATTTGATCCAAACTGAAGACCAATTTTCGTTCCTTTAATATAATTTTATGAAAATTTTGAGTATAATTATTATGTCATTAACACAACAATCGAAGATAGATACCCAAATTGTGAAGAAATGTTAAGATCAATTATATTCCTAATTAAGTGTGTTTACAACAAATAATAAAATAAACTTTAAGAATTGTTTGATGGAAAAATTATTTCAACGTTTTAAATGATTCTGGATGTCCTTGTCAATCGTAGAATCGGTTGGATCTTTGGGGCACTCCGTCTACCGGAAGCCCACACACACAGATCTGTATTTGCAGGCGACAAGCTGCCACCACCCTGCACAAACCATGGGTTTCCTGCGTACTCTGGTGCACCGGGCACATGTGGTATCTGATAAGGACAGCCTTCCTAAAGAATTAGAACATTTGCAATCCGTCTTCAGGGAGAATGGATATTCTACACGCCAAATCCGCACAGCTGTAACAAAGAAGAAATGTAAAGAGAAACAAGAAGAAGAAGACAAAGAGGTGGTCAGGTCCAGGGCGTTCCTTCCGTACGTGGGTAACCTCTCCTCTAAAATAGGAAGGATTTTAAAGAAGTACTGTGTTAAAGTGATCTTCCGACCACCTACGAAAATATTGGCTTTGATTGGCTCTGTGAAGGACGATCTGGGTCTGAGGAAGGCGGGTATTTATAAGATCCCTTGTCAATGTGGCAAATCCTACATTGGCCAAACTACTCGCACAGTACGGGAAAGATGTGTGGAGCATGAGCGCCACACACGTCTACTACAGCCCAACAAATCAGCCATAGCAGAACACTTTATTTCGACGGGACACTCCATGGATTATTGTGGAACAAAAATTTTAAAAACTAGATCTTTTTGGGAATCCATTATCAAGGAGTCCGTGGAGATACGATTGGCAGAAGATCTTATTAATCGAGACAGTGGCTTTCAGATGGATAAAGCATGGGATCCTGTAATTTCTTTAATCGCTTCACAGAGAAATTGGTCTGCATCTAGTGCGACGGCTGATGAAAATTGATTTTATACTTTTGACTACCGCGCCTCAGCTGCACAAAGGCGCTTTACGACAGATAGCGTAAATGTAGGTACACCACTACGCATGCGTGGCCCGCTTCTGCTACAGAGCGCGCCAAATTAGATAGGGGGCGCGGTATTAGCCTTCTCCACTGTGCAGGCGCCGCCGCGCCAATTTTCGGTATATATAGAATGACGCGCACCAGTAATCTTCAGTCTCGTACTCACCTGAAGATGGCTGCATGTTTGTTAGCCGAAATATCGTGCCAAGATGTCAACGTGATCCGGCTGCAAGCCCGAAATATGATGGACCAATCAATACGCCGGGAAAACTTCAAGATACACATACAGAATGATTGTTACCTTCAAGCTGATCCATTATATCATAAAATTCAACTATTTTCTGTAAAAAAGAAACATATAAATTTTGGCAGCTTAAATTTTTTTCTGGTAATGTTTTTCTTTAAATTCTTTTTTGTAAAATCCATTATAAAATCTTCAGACAATACTTGATCACTGTTATTCTATCCCAATCAATTTTATCTTAAAATTCTCTGACAAGGTCTTCAGATAGTCCATGATACACTGATATATTATTCCAGTCTAATTTATTTTTAAATTCTGTCATTTAAATTTTCAGCTAATTTTTCTTTCTTGGATACAAATTTCGAGCCAGATGGATTTTCCTTTAATGTACAATCATTAACTGTAGCTCAGTATGTTCCAATATTTTAAATACAATTAGTGTAATAGCTCAAAATTTAAATTTTTACACAAAAGATAGGTGAATCATTTTAATAACTTGTAGTTCTTTAGTTTTTAGTTCATTCCCCTCATAGTTATTGTTAACAAGACTGATAAGTTGTTGTTTTCTCAGTTTAGAGTATCTCTTGATAAATTCTTGTTTTAAAGATATAAAGGAGAACACTTTAATATATCATTCACTTACGGACAGCACTACAGCATGCTTGGATAAGAAAACAACTGACTGACACAGGGTAACTATTTCAGCATTACTGCGTGGAACATGGAACATATATAAAAACACCTTGCATAACATATTACAAGACACAGAAAATAATTAACACTCAACAGTCCTTCTTAATTATTTTTCTGCTTGATTCTTGAAACACTTTTGCAGTCTCTGCCATAGTGAGTATGTCAGCAAGTTGACTTGAACTGTAAACATGTTTCAGTTTGTCAGTCATCCCACATGTGTTGTTGAATAAACTTCCATGAAGTTTCAATTTATTTCTTGCCTCTTGTTATTTTTCCTTCATAAGTATTCTTCAACATATGTATTGCAGCTTGATTGTCAACACAGAGATCTGTTGGTTTATTCAAGCCTGAAATTCTAAGTTCATGTCAATGCATTGTATCCAACATATATCATTGATTGAAGAGAGGGCAGCTGGGTATTCTGCTTCAGCAGTTGAAATTGACACAAGACGTTACTTTCGAGCACACCAGCTCCTTGCATAATAAGAACTCCTCTGGTGGAGCATCTGGTTGCAATATCACCACCATAATCAGAATCAGTATAAGCAAGCAATGTTGAGCTTCCATCAAATAAGATGCCATACTTCATTGTTCCTTTTAGACACTGAAAAATTCGTTTCACCATTTTCGAGTGACTAACCAAGGTTTATTACTGAATGTGCTTAAGTAATTAACAGCAAAACTTATATCCAGAAGTGATATAATGTTGCAAGATACAATAGACAGCCTATAGATTTTCCTTGTATAAGTGGATTGATGTACAAAGATTCCTTGTGAACTTATTTTAATTTCCATTTAAAGATAAGTCAGTTGATTTAGCATTTTCCTATAAGATGTTATTTCAAACATCTGATTAAGTTTGTTTCAAACTTCAGTGATGTTGTCTGTCATCCTCCCCATAACTAGTCCATCATCAACAGACTATGGTATAATGACGCTTCTGTCCTCATTGTAATAGATACAAGGATCATAATCTGTATTTTCAAATCCTAATGTCATCAGATAATTTGAGAATTACTCATTCCAGTGCTTTGGAGCTTGTTTTAGGCCATATAAACTCTTCTTTAGCTTACAAACTCTATTTCTACCATCGTTGAATCCATCAGGTTGATTCATGTAGATTTTGTCTTGCAGATCACTGTATAGAAATGCTGTCTTCATATCAAATGTTGCTATTTTCATTTTATTTGTAGCCACAATACTACGCAGTAGTCTAATTGATTCATATCGTGCTACAGGAGTAAAAGTTTCTCAATAATCCAATCCTTTTTCTTGCTCAAAACCTCTAGCAACTAGTCTGGCTTTATAACGCACGTCTTGCTTTTTACGCGATTCCCAGCGACAGGTTAAAGGTTTTGCAGTCTTTGGAAGTTCTAAGAGACTACAAGTTTTTAATTTTATTAGTGATTTGTATTCTTCAGTCATTGCTTTTTAACCAGTTCTCATCTTCCAAGGCATTTGAAACAGAAATATCTTCAACTTCGCCAATCAAGCTAAAGTTCGCATTATTATTGTGTTGCATGTGATCCAGTTCGTAGTCTGACAGGTTGCGTAACATTTCTTCGGTCACGTGATTTTGGTGGCGAAACTTCATTTTTTTTATGTTATCAGATGACATACTACAGTCTTTAGAGATATCAGAGAAACGACCATCAGATATCTGTGTTTCTTCCTGATAATTTAATTCATTCTTTTCTCCTGTGAAAGATTTAATTACACTACCTTCTTCTCTATCTTCTAGTCTTTCATCAAATATGACATTATCAGATGTAACTACGTCCTTTCTAACAGATAGTTTCTGTAGCAGGATGAATCCAAATCATAACCATCAAACGTTCCTTTCTTTGATTTCTTTTCAGTCTTTCTTCATTTGTGATCTTCAGTCAGAACATAGCAGTCACATCCAAAACTTCTCAATTTATCCAAATCTATTCTTCAGCCAATCCGCAATTCAGTGGGACTTTTTCCTTTTACTGAGCTTCTACCAGTTTGATGTAGCGTAAAGACGGCATAATTTATAGCTTCAGCCCAAAGATTCTTATTCAGGTTTCATGCATGTATTGGCAATCATGCTGACTCGACAACTGTGCGTATTTCTCTTTCAATTCTGCCATTTTGCTGAGGTGTGTTCGTGTTCGTCTTGATGTGAAAAACACCAAGTTCATCTAGAAGCCTTTTAGTGAGTGCATTCTTGATTTCGCTCCCATTGTCTGACTAAACATTTTACTTTCTTCCCAAACTGATTTTCTACCATTTTCATGAAAGTTTCTAATTTGGAAACAGCTTCCTCTTTCATCTTGAGATAATAAACAATTCAGAAATGAGAAAAATCATCTTTAAACAACAAGAAATATCTAGCTCCTCCTAACAACATGAGATTCATTTCACACAAGTCAGCATGAATTACATCCAAAGTATTTTCAGCAACTTTCGTATTTGTCGGATGAGATTTGTGATGTTGCTTGCCACATATACATCCAACACATACATATTCTTTCCAATCATCAATATAATCAATACCATTTCTTTTTAGTGCGTCCCTGACATATGCGACATTTTGATGTGCTAACTTTTCATGCCTCATTCTAATTGAGATTGATGTCATACATTTGTTAAATTCTTTTGTACGAAACAACATTTTGTACAGCTGTCGTTCGCGTATACCTAATGCTACAGTTTCCAGGTTGTCAGCGGTTTTGGAAACTGAGAGATCTGCATTTGCAGCATGAACATAGCCATTGTCTAAGACTTGAGTACCAGAAAGTAAATTAAAGTTTATGTTCTGTACATATAGAACATTCTCCAGAACTACTTCATACCACTGTTCTCCATCGAAAGCCTCTAATTCGACATCTCCCACTCTAATTCCTTCTAATTCGGTTGCATCACCAATGAACAATTTCGTACAATGATTTCATTTTACGTAATTTATTAACCAGTCCCACCTAAATGCCATATGTTGCGTAGTACAACAGTCTTGGTACCAAATATTCTCTCCACCTGACTGCAAATTCATTTCATTTATATAGGCAATAGATAATCCAGCAGTGACCAGTGTTTTATGTTTGTAACCTTTTGACTCTTTACTGACAAATTTATTGCTTTTCTTTTTTCTGTCTAACTTTGGACTTGGACCTTCCCTGGCAAAATGGCCCTTTTGTTTGCAGTTATTATATGAATAATTCTCTCTACAGTATTCTAAATATTTGGCATATGGTTTATTTGTGCAGAGTTTCTTTACATGCCCGTTTTTGACGCATTTGAAACATTGAACTGTAAACGTTTCCTGCTGACCTGCTTTGACAAACTGTTTACTTGGTTTTGAGACAAAAGCATTAGTGTGGGACGTGCTTAACGGTTCTGTCTCATTTAACCTATCTTCCTCCAGCTGCAAACGTTCAAACAATGTGTCAAGATTTTTGTGAGCTGCCGCTACATTATCCCATACAACAGTATGGACGTTTTGAAATTTCGGTGGTTACATCCAAAGAATTCACGACACAATCCATCTGTTTCACAGATTCGCCTTCCACTGTTAAATCTTCCGCATATTCTTGAATATGCATACAGTTTTGAATAGCTGACTTACTCGTATTGTTTCTGTAACTCAAGAAATTTCTCTGCAAGCCTTCAGTTGTCAATTCTGATTTCTTACCACATATCATTTCTGATTTTTTAATCACTTGACTAGCAGACTTGCAATTTGCTATTTTCCTGGCTATGCTGCCACTGACTTTTAAACCTATAAAAATTTGTATCTCAAGATCTTTCTCAATTCAAGCTTTTACATTTTGATCAGTTTCTCCTCCTGTCAGTTTAATTTCCTGTCCATTGCTATTGAACACAATTTCTTTGACTTTAATATAAAATCTAGTATAAATCACCAAGGAACGTAGTTAACATTTCCGTGATGATCCTCTGGCAGAACTTCCACTTGTGACTTGATAGAATCCATTGGTAATGGGTTGAAACTCTACTCTCTCTGAAGTTAAATATGTAACTGACTTTTCTGACTGTATTTTGACGATTAACTAACTTTCTCGACTTGAATTTTCGGACACTAATTTGCCGATTGACGCTACACTGACTATTTACTGATTTGCAATGCGTCACTGACCTGTTTGTGCACGCCTTTAAAAATAACAGACGAATAGTTACATATCCAGTTTTGTACTTGCGTTTATCTGGGCAAGCTTATAGATTTGTTCTGGGCCCATAACCTGTTGATAAATTCGTGTTTTAAAGATAAGTAATCATTTTGTGGTATATAAAGGAGATATATCATTCATTTATGGACACCACTACAGCAAGCTTGAATTAGAAAACAACTGAATGACACAGAGTAACTACTTCAGCATTATTGTATGGAACATGGAACATATATAAGAACACATTGTATAACGTATTACAAGACACAGAAAATAATTAACACTTAACAGTATCCTTTTATTCCTAGCTGCTTTGCTCTAGCTTTTAATTTGCTTTCTCTTAAGCTCACCATTTATAAAGAAATAAAAGAAATATTTTTAATTAGAGAAATATAAAACTGTCTGAGTTTTATGGAAATATTAGGTCTGGGAAGCCAGACCCTGGAAAACAAAAAGTTAAGTTACATCTGTTTTTACTGTATGCATTGCATTTAGATTGTATAAGTGATTCACATTCTTGCCAGTTATTTAATCTATGAATGAAGATACATCATCATTAGAATAACATATGGATATAAAATATAAAAAGCGCTAATTTTCTAATTTGTATTGTATGACACATTTATACACAAAAATTTTCATTTGTAAAAATACAAATTCTAATTAAATTGTTTTCTTTAAATGGAACCAGCGCCAGCTAATGCAGGCTTAATATTGGATGCAGTCCAAAGACAGCAAAGGCTGTCACCTTTTCCTACATCTATTGCCGAAGCACATATGATCAATACATTTGAATTTATTCAGAAGAACAATTACCAACTAAATTTAGACAGTTGGTTTAAAGATTTATAGTTTCTTTATTTGAACAAAGATTTATTGATTACTAATGATACTTTGTGTTTAATTCACTATGGAAGACCATGTCTTCTGGGTGGAAGGCCTGGAAAAATATTCAAATTAAGTCAAATTATATGAAATCATTAAAAAAAATCACAACTTAGTGTACACTAAATAAAATTTGATAATCCGCTGGCTTTAGAATACGAAGATAGTCAGAATGAAGCAAAAACAGTAGCTTCTATTATTTTAGTCCAAAAATGTGGATTTTATTGTCTGTTAAAAACTTCAAGAAATTTGTAATTAGTTTAAAAAAATGTTGCTAGTGAAATTGAAAGGTGGTATTGCTATTGAAGATATATTTAATGATTATTTGAAATATTTGCAAGAATATGAAACTACTGAATCTCAATAAGAAAAGAACAATCAGATACAGAATTTGAAAATATATCATCAATGACAAAGAACAAAAACAACTTGTTCTGCAACTAAAAGAAGAGAAAGCAAAGAGTAAAAAATTAAGACATGTAAACTACTAAATATATAAAATATAATGTGAATGGTATAATCTACATCGTCGCCAAAGATAAACCACATAAACATCAATTCTTTTATGTTGGAGGAACAGCTATCAAGGTAAACAAATATAGACTATCTCCATACAACACAGAAGAGTACTAGATGAAAAAATTTATCATGTGTACACAAAAGAGTGTATCAAGTACGAAGTTATCGAAAAGAAATCTAAATCTGATTTCAAGTCTTTTACAACAGAAGAATGCAATGAAGTATACTGTTGTGGATGGATGCCAGGATATGCTGTATTAAAAACTCATTCAAGCTTTGCTAATGATTTATTCGTTTCCACTACAGAACTTCGTTCACCTCGGTCCGCGTCAAAGGCCCCGCATTGGTTAGGCCACTGCTCCAGCGATGTATGCAACACAACGCTGTGTCGAGCCGGCCTTTTCGCCAGCTGTAGAGTTCCGATTACGTCAGGATGGCTGCACCAGCAGCCGACTCAACGGCCACCGTCCTCGTTGACTCTGCGCTGCTCCGCTGGGAGCCATAGGCCGGCCCCACTGCAGCTTCTTCCTTGGCTGGAAACCCGGCGGCAATGATCGCCCACTCTATTCGTCGTTGGAATCTGCAGCCCCTCGTCACGAAAGTCTCCATCATGTGTTGGAAGCTGAGACGAATGTCTGTGGTAGCGAGACGAAGAATGGCCTGCCTTGGCTGGCTGCAGACCCTGCATCAGCCTCAGAGGGTCGAACCAACGACCCGCCATGGACTGGGATACTGTCGCCCCATCTGTTGCAGCGTGTAGCCCGGCAGTGTGACATGCATCGCCATCCAGGAGAACTGCGACACTTGAATGCCCAGTGTTGGCTTAAGAGGGTCGAACCAGTGACCCATCGTGAACTGTTAGACTGGCGCCCCATCTGCTGCCATGTGTAGCTGGTAGTGTGACACAACCCGCCGTCCAGGAGAGTTGCCACACTTCAACGAATCTCGTTAGAAAGCAACACCTATTTCTACTCAGCTGAGTGCCTATGTTCCGCTAACACATCGCTCCGAGTCACGTACGCCCCACACCAGTGGGCCCCCTGGATGGCCCCTGTGACCTCCATTCCACTTCGCAACTGCTGGTTAGTGTAACTTACTGCAATCCAGCCCGCAGCTGGCTGTAACATGTGAACACCAAAATATTGCACCAAATCTAACTTCCCTATCCTAAACGGTGGTGCTGTTTAAATATAATACAAAATTTGATGACACAAAAGACTGCCTAGATAGTTTTGTTGCGGATGCCAGCAGAGTATGTTCAACATGGTATTATTACTCAAGATTTCAAATTAACTCATGCAATATAACAATTAAATAGTGATAGATAATCTATCTGGAGAGTAACTAGCCCCAATTATTTCTGAAATTTATAAACAATATCCTGATAAAATGAATGTGGTTTGAAACCACAATAAATCCTTCTTGAATCTAAAGGATGTATAATAATGGGAGATATGAATAGGAAGATATGGTAAGTCTCTATAACTATTTTAATCCAAATCAAAAATAAATTTTTAGTGCAACAGCAAGTGTCTTACATTTGTTTCTTCAAAGTATTGATAAGCAACACAAATTTCTTCTCCATTTGGATCACATAAATAATTCTCATACTGTGGCAGAAGTACCTTTTAGGCCACACCTCATCAACTATCTGATTTTTAATCTTCTCATCCAAAAAAGAAGCAGCCAGACAATTTATAAAATAACATAATCCTTACTAACCCAACTATTATGTGAATTATCAGACCACTTAATACATCCTATATCTTCTTGCAGTTTTAAACTGTCTCAAGTAGGTATAAATCTGGGAATTTTGTTTTCTGATGTTCTTATTCATAATAATTTCATTACATTCTTTTCACCAACAGAAAACTTTAATTTATTTTTGCGTGGAATACAGTGAATAACATCTCCAATTTCAGAAATATTTGGTGATCAATTAGCTGTGTAACCTTTTTCAAAAATTCCTTTAACTTTACTAATTCTAACTTTATTGGCAGCTTTATATTTAGAGTTAGCATTAGGTTGAATGACAGCTTGCTTATAATTTTTGTCATTAACTGCTATTGGGTTAATTTTTATTTTTAAATTCTTTGTATTATTGTAATTATCAACAAATTTCTCATCTAGTTGAAACCATTTATTGTTTCCTGAGAAGACAAATTTTTCCACATCTTTCCTTGAAGTGTTGTAATTAATCTTTCTACAACAGATGCTTTTAACTCAGTTAAAGTTGAATAATGATTAATATATGTTTTTTTCATAAGTTCTAGAAATTCTTTGTTATAGAATTCTTTACTCTTATATGTTTATAAATTTCTTGGAATTATCTCCCTAAATATTTTTTCAAAACCATAAACTATATTTTGCATATTTCATCTTTAACTGGAACAAACTAAACAAATTATGAGAACACATTCTCCATATATTTTTGAATTTCTGTTTCATTTTCCAGAATCAATATTTACCAGATTTGTTTATCATAAACCATCTATATGGAAGGAAGAACATTTCTTTTATTTAAATTTTTTCTCATTGTTTTATGTAATTCATTAATAATTTCTTTAGAAATATTCAGACCATCACAAATAAATGTTTTAAATAAATTTAGACCCTACTTTTCAGGCTTGTATTCTGTGCAGAGACCTTCAATCCTCTTTCTTCCAGTTTTACTAGTGACTCTTTCAGGGTGATGAATCACAGTATATTTTCTGCACCACAAGCACCAGATATGGTTATCTATTTATACAGATTAGAATTTATTAAATTTAAATAAAAATTTAGTAAATTTTGAAATTTAGATTTATTAAATTTTTAAATTTTAAATTTATTAAATTTTATTTCATCGAATGTAATTAACTTTACATGTAATGGTACAGTTTTAACTTAATCTTACGACTGGAAAATTTGATTTGTGTACCATTATTGATGGATTACTATTATTTATTTGGTTGTGTGAAGGCACTCTACTCAGAGGTGAGACAGTTCGGATCCTGGTCATGGAGGAAATTTTTATTTCCAGAATTTGTCCAGCAGGGGAAGGAGAGGTGTGAACATAAAGTTTCTGGTCAGCAGGCTTTCTGCCAATGTCCTGGTTTAAATATCCAACCTCAATGCACTGTCTCATGAAGTGAGGGCATGTGACACACTTGATGGTGATATTTCCACCAAATGTGGAGAATAAGTTTGGTGGCCCCCTCCATGCTCTTTGAGAGGAGTAGGCTATGTGCAGGTAATGGCTTTCACCTTCTCCCTTCTCTCACCATCTCAGACACAAATATGACAGTACAAACACACACACACACACACACACACACACACACACACACAATACATATATGTAAACACATCTCATTATGAAGGAAAGGTGCTTGAAAGTGTGAAGGATAGAGAAAACCTTTCCAGTTCAGTGGCTAAACCTGCCCTTTGGGATCTCCCAGCCATTCATGCCATACAAATTTCTTTTTCTTTTATTTAATTCATACCACTTACCAGATGGACTTACTGTAATATCAATTCATGGAACTGTTATTGTTTATGTTCTTAGAAACAACAATAATTCTTTTAAGCCTGAAGTCATAGTCAAAAGTGTGCATATTTTCTTTGTCTCCAGTCATAGTTCAAAATTCGATTATTTGTTTTTCACATGTTTAATTTAGAAGACTATTTAATTAGTTTAGGTATGGGGTTGAAACTGACTTTGAGAAATAATCCACAAATGCTTTTTCTATTTGTTTTTTGCATTGCATTTACTTAATTTTTGTTTAGTAATATAATTCTTCACTTTTGTTAAAATAGATTTATATTCAGATTTTGACATGATTATTTAATCAGTTTTTTTAGATAAGTGTGGTAACTGCATCATAACCATTTGCAAGGTCTTTTCTTTCTACTGAGTGTCTACCTCTAAAATCAATTTAACTTTCAGTCACTTTAAAATGCTATGTAATTCAGTATGAAATAGTCTAATTAAACTTTTATGATCAATTATAGCTTCTAATTCATTTAAGTTCATTTTTTATTAATTATAGGGCCCTTGAGCTGCAGCTTATTTCCAAACATGTCTATTTACTATATGCCAAATTTCATTAAAATCATAGTAATTTGTTTTCAATATTAAAACAAATATCCACATAGGGCCACAAATTTTGTATTCGTTGTCTATTACAGTACAGCTCACCTGATCGAATATATTTAACCACTTATTAAGGAATATTTCCTTCAAATCGGTCAAACACAATTTTTTTCTTTATTCTTATAATGACAGATCCAATGCAGGCCACCATAATCAGATATATCTAAATGAATTATTCCAGATTAATAATCTGTAGGATGGTTAGGTAATTCATCAATCATAAAAACATCACATATGAATTTAATTTTTAATTCTATGGCAAGTTTTTCTATATCAGAGTTACTTAATACATTAGAATACTTACGAATTAACTTTTGCAATTTTTTTTATTCAAGCACATGCTTTCTTCTCCATTGCTGAATTATGTCTTTTTGTTCTTCAATTTTGAATCACCTTTTTTCTTGTCTATGACTGCTTTTGCAGTACCAGCTGCTTCGCCTGCTAGTGAACCAAACGTTGCTAGGAGTGGTAATGCCGCCAATAATAGAAGAACAAAGCTTCCTTCTTGTTTTGTTAGTCCTGAAAGTTCTTTTTTTTTGTTACCATTTTTACATTTCATCCTGGATCTCTCTTTCTTTTTTGTGCATCAGTAAAATTATTTTCAATACTGTGTAACTTATTAATTTTTAGTTTGATTTTAATTGATTTTGGTATAAGTTTGCCCCTGGATAGGGAAGTATAATCAATAATGAAGTTATTAATTTATATAGACAAAAAATTTTTTATAAAGATTAATACATATTATAATCCCCAACCATTTTCATCAACATCTAAACCCCGACCAAATTTTTTCCATTCCATGTATTAGTCCCCTAACTGCTGTAGTGGCTATTTTTTCTCCAATTGATGCATCAGAAGGATGCGCTCTTTCTTCTCCAGCTAACTGAAGCTGTTTATCTCCTTCATGTATTTTTTCTAAATCTATATTACCTATAAATGCCATGTCATGTTTTTTGTTCAGTGGCTTTATGCCTTCATCGCCACCTGGTAATCTTTCTTCCTTTCTTCAAGTTTAGTAAAAAGTCCGCAGTATGCGTAGAATGGTAGATGTATCTCTAGCATTGGTAAATTACTTACAGCTCAGTTTACCCATTCCTTTCCCATGCTTTTCAGTTTTCCAAAATATGTGTGGCAGTTTATTCAAAAATCTGATCAAATATCGCATTCATTTTGGGTTATTGATAATAAAATCACTAAATTTATCTGTTAACATTTGTGTAATTCCCACTTTTTGACTGAGCAAGGTGGCACAGTGGCTAGCACACTGGACTCACGTTTGGGAGGATGACGGTTCAATCCCGCGTCCAGCCATGCTGATTTAGGTTTTCTGTGATTTCCCTAAATCCCTTTAGGTAAATGCCTGGATGGTTCCTTTGAAAGGGCAAAACCAACTTCTTTCCCCATCCTTCCATAATTCGATGAGACCAATGGCCTCGTTGTCTGGTCTCCTCCCCCAAACAACCCAACCAACACAAAACCTACTTTTCATTATGATAATTTTAATTCCACCCAATCATTTCTATGAATAACTGCTAATCTATCGATTAAATCTCTAACATCATTCATCCAAACATATTCAGTTTGTTTTTCTGTATAATTTTTATTAAGCCTTCACCTCATTTCTCATCATCAGTTGAGTCTAAATCGACTACCAGTTTTGAAAATCGTGATCTGTATTTGATTGTAATCGTCTTAATTTTGGGAAGTAGTTATCAACAGTTTATACACTTATCAATGTATTGGATTTAGTACCTTGATTTCATTATGATTCCTTCGAGTATATAATGCACGTGAATGATATATCTGTATAACTTGATAATTTAACAAAATCAAATTTTTTACTTTTATCATCTGTAATAATTTTTTTAGTTAACACTTTCGTTAGTCCATCGGTAAGTTTCATATTCCTCTCCATTGATCGTTAGCTTATCTCCACCAAATTTTACTTGTTTATTGCAGATGTTTTTAAATATACTAACCGGTTAAAATCCAAAAACTTTATCTTCATTGTGATTAATATACTATAACATTGTTTCACTTACATTTATTTTATTACTCCAACTTTCAGCTGGAGCTATCTTTTCTCTGTCTTCATCTCTTCCTATATTTTGTCAATAAATCTTGTATTTCTAATTCACTTAGTGTATAGTTATATTCATTAGGATGACTGTCAGACCCTCCATACATTGGACTTAGGTATCCTGATACAGCTCTTAATTCTTCTAAATATCTATGACGTTATGGAACCATTTTTTTCAACCTCTCTATTTTCTTCAAAAGCTTTCAGAACAATATCACCTAGCCCTTGAATTCTTTCTTGAACTTATTTGATTGTATCAATAAGAGGTTATCTTCTTTTCAATATTTTAGTGTACTCTTCTGGTTGTTTTTTCCGATAGCCGAATCCTTTCGATTTTTCAATTTTTTGTAGTTTGATTAGCTTTTTTAACAATCTCTGAGGCACATTCTTACAACATTTACTAAGGATAAAAAATTAATGAAACTTATTTTATCTGTGGATTTATAAAAATTAATGTTTATAATCATTCTGCTTATACATTTATAAAAATATTGCAACCACATGTATCTGGCCCACTTTTAGTTTTTTACTAGCCCATGAGGAATTAGTATAATGTTGAAAATTTTTTTCTAATATTGCATATGTATTACATAACCAAGAGCTTCTTTAAATGCATTCCTATGTTCAAGTAAAATACCATCACCATGATGTAATAAATATGCATATCACCTTTTAAAGTACTCATTCAATATGGATAAATACAAAATCTATTATATGATATCTCTATTTCCTTCATTAGGTTCCCTTGTCATATCTACTGTAAAAAATCCAATCTGATAATTCCAGCATTTACTACACATTTCTTTAAAATCATCTAATTGTAAATCACCACCAACAAAATCATGATAGATATTATATGAAAGTGTCATGTCTGTACCTTTGGACATATCCAAAAGAATAGACAACATAGAAAATCTTCAGCTGTGATACATTATATATAAATTGAAGGAGGGGCTGACATCAGTAATCCTCACCATTTCCTCTCCTTTATGCCAATTCCACCTTCAGTTTATATGTAATGTATCACAGCAGTGGATTCTGTGTGATATCTATACTTTTGGACATGTCTGAGTGAACAAACACCGTGCAGTCACATAACTGATTCACCTAGATGTGTAATGTGTCTTCAGTGCAAATGCACAAGTATGTCCAACCTCCTGCTGGAATCTCAGAGTAGCGAGCATGGAGAAAATCGACAGGAACTGCAGATAGATCTTTGCCAAGTTAGTCAGCACAGTTGCGATAACACTGTGTCCTGGACAGCCCAAGAGTTACTGCACCTGCCTAGTAAGCAGGATCTGGCCCAGTACACATTTTCACTCTTCATCATTGATTCTATGTAATTTCCTGTTGCAGCTGTCATCAGTAATACGCTCCCTTTTCTTTCCTTCCTTCCCCTCACTTTCATTTTAGATATAGTTGTGGGTATGATTTAAATTTGTTTCATCTTGTCTAAAAATACTTAAAAATTCAGATTATCCCTTACTAATCGTTTCGGAATTTTTTATTATGTCTGAGCTAAAGAAAAACAATCAATTCCTTACGTCTTCCACTAGCAAAATATTATCTAACTACATCTTGATTTTCAAGAATGAAGTCACCGTATAGTAGAGGTGAATTATCTTGATGTTGATCTAGTTTTGTAATTTTATCATTATTTACAATAAGCATAATAATCTTCCCAATATTTTTATCCTCAACTTTTGCACAGATTTTAATAAATTCTTCACAGTTGGCTGATCTAATTTTTTGAATAAACATAAAATTGATTTATCTCATTCCAGTTTATCCATCCTGGAGCTAGAATACATTTGTCAATCATTAAAGTTGGTTTTGCACGAGCATTTGGATATACACTCCTGGAAATTGAAATAAGAACACCGTGAATTCATTGTCCCAGGAAGGGGAAACTTTATTGACACATTCCTGGGGTCAGATACATCACATGATCACACTGACAGAACCACAGGCACATAGACACAGGCAACAGAGCATGCACAATGTCGGCACTAGTACAGTGTATATCCACCTTTCGCAGCAATGCAGGCTGCTATTCTCCTATGGAGACGATCGTAGAGATGCTGGATGTAGTCCTGTGGAACGGCTTGCCATGCCATTTCCACCTGGCGCCTCAGTTGGACCAGCGTTCGTGCTGGACGTGCAGACCGCGTGAGACGACGCTTCATCCAGTCCCAAACATGCTCAATGGGGAACAGATCCGGAGATCTTGCTGGCCAGGGTAGTTGACTTACACCTTCTAGAGCACATTGGGTGGCACGGGATACATGCGGACGTGCATTGTCCTGTTGGAACAGGAAGTTCCCTTGCCGGTCTAGGAATGGTAGAACGATGGGTTCGATGACGGTTTGGATGTACCGTGCACTATTCAGTGTCCCCTCGACGATCACCAGTGGTGTACGGCCAGTGTAGGAGATCGCTCCCCACACCATGATGCCGGGTGTTGGCCCTGTGTGCCTCGGTCGTATGCAGTCCTGATTGTGGCGCTCACCTGCACGGCGCCAAACACGCATACGACCATCATTGGCACCAAGGCAGAAGCGACTCTCATCGCTGAAGACGACACGTCTCCATTCGTCCCTCCATTCACGCCTGTCGCGACACCACTGGAGGCGGGCTGCACGATGTTGGGGCGTGAGCGGAAGACGGCCTAACGGTGTGCGGGACCGTAGCCCAGCTTCATGGAGACGGTTGCGAATGGTCCTCGCCGATACCCCAGGAGCAACAGTGTCCCTAATTTGCTGGGAAGTGGCGGTGCGGTCCCCTACGGCACTGCGTAGGATCCTACGGTCTTGGCGTGCATCCGTGCGTCGCTGCGGTCCGGTCCCAGGTCGACGGGCACGTGCACCTTCCGCCGACCACTGGCGACAACATCGATGTACTGTGGAGACCTCGCGCCCCACGTGTTGAGCAATTCGGCGGTACGTCCACCCGGCCTCCCGCATGCCCTCTATACGCCCTCGCTCAAAGTCCGTCAACTGCACAGACGGTTCACGTCCACGCTGTCGCGGCATGCTACCAGTGTTAAAGACTGCGATGGAGCTCCGTATGCCACGGCAAACTGGCTGACACTGACGGCGGCGGTGCACAAATGCTGCGCAGCTAGCGCCATTCGACGGCCAACACCGCGGTTCCTGGTTTGTCCGCTGTGCCGTGCGTGTGATCATTGCTTGTACAGCCCTCTCGCAGTGTCTGGAGCAAGTATGGTGGGTCTGACACACCGGTGTCAATGTGTTCTTTTTTCCATTTCCAGGAGTGTATTATAACACATCGAATATAATTAGGTAAAAATTTACCATGATTATTTTTCTCCTTTCTTAAATTCTTATTTTTGTTCCCAATAAGTTTTCATTTAATTCAATAAATTTTTAGTAACATTAAATGACTCACCTATTTCAATTGAGTGGTAATCATCTGTTCTCAAAAAGAGAGTGAGTCTGCCAATGTGAGAGAGTTGTAGCAATGTTGCACTAGTCGTTTTTTATACTATACTTTTAGCTCCAAATACTACACAAAAGTATTATATTGTGATGGAGAAATGATAGAAATTCCTATTGGCAAATATTGCATGAAAAGCTTGGAAAAATTTATTCATTCAAAAAAGCTATATATTACATCAAAGCAGATTAAATTTTGAACAGAATTATTACAGACATCGATCTTAAATTATATATGCATTTAAAAGCTGATATGGAAGTGTGCTTGTATTTAATGGTCAACTATTGAAGCTAATTAAAGAACAGTTGCTAATGATGTTGCTAAATTTATTCTGTTCCAATTAATCAACATAAATTTTAATCTCTCTGATGGAATGTTTGAGAAACATACAGACCATTTTCATTGAGAAACTAATGTTATTGCTTCATACAAGCCTAATGCTGAATTTGGTAGACCAATAATTC
This sequence comes from Schistocerca cancellata, assembly GCF_023864275.1. Classification (NCBI taxonomy): domain Eukaryota; kingdom Metazoa; phylum Arthropoda; class Insecta; order Orthoptera; family Acrididae; genus Schistocerca; species Schistocerca cancellata. The sequence continues at coordinate 253,104,658 of NC_064634.1, forward strand.
ATGAACCACATTATCCTGTTTATATTCCAATTTTTGATACTATACACGAATTAGAAATAAATGCGACTAATGAAACTGATAATTTGATTGACTTCAGTGGTGCTACTGTCACATTTCTTTAAGAAATGGCTTAATAAATTGTTATCTTTAACAAGTAATAAACAAGATACAGAGCTATCCCTGTGAACGAGAAATCAAAAAACAATCTAAATATTTCTAACAAGGATACAGAGCAGACAGATGGCGTCATCCTAAACATACTCAATTGTATATGAGCTTCAGTGTTACTGGAGCTGATCAAACAGATTATTCACAAATGGTAAAAATTTAATGAAATCCAAATGGTAATTGCATGGTAAAGCCATCTGATTTTATAACCATAAGGAAAGGAAATAATGTTGTTTCTAGAACAGAGCATACCTTTATTTCACAATCAATTTAGTTGTATTTCACTTCACGTCTTAATGATGAAATACGTATGGAGGGGGATATATGTGATAATGGTAAAGTGAAGAGTAAGAAAAATGAAGTGGTTTTTCGACTTGGTGGTTTGTTTAGGGACTATAAAGAAATTTTATGGGAAATTGATCATACTGTAATTTTTACTTGGAGTTCCAGTAGTGGAGATGCTCTTCCTTATATGGGCTGATGAGGTGGAGTTTAAATAAAAGATACACTTCCAAAAGAAGGTAAAATTATAGTAGAATATATGGAAATTCATGTAGCTATTGTTAAATATGAACCAAATTATGGGCTTGAACAACAAGAAATTATACTGAAATATCCATAAATTCCAGTTTCTTTCTATGAAATGCAAACAGTTGAGTTAGCAGGATTAAGTGGGAAAGAAAACTTTCGAGCTATATCTCACAAATTGGTACAAATCAATAGCGTTTGATATGCCTTATTTTATTTTTATTGTGTTTTAAACTAATCGAAAAAGGAGCATAACCTTTATTTGAAGAAGGAAAGAAACGAAATACTTTCTCACAAAGTATGGAATTTAGAAACGCCACATAGTTATCTGAAATAATATAAAGCTTTTCTCGATTTTAAACGAGTTACTCAAATGAAAGGAGATTTTGAGATAAATCCTTATAACTTCATAAAAAATATCCTATACATGTGATTAAATGGTACATACAAATATTGTTACAAATCAAAAGATAATGATGAAATTGCTAGGTATGTTTAACAGTAAGCTACCAAAAGACACACTTCTCTATACAGTCATGCATGGTAAGAAAAATTTGACACAAGATTCTCAACACAGAATACTTACTGAGAATTTTTAAACTGAAGAAATGTTTCTAATTTTGATCATAGAATGAAGGCTTTCACGGCAGGTGTTGTCATCACTTAACATTTCTGGGCTGAGATGCTGTGGTCCATACATAATACTCTCCCCTGACGTTTCGCCTTCGACTGCGGAAGGCATCCTCCAAGGACTATCGCCGAACTGCATCGAGAGCAGTAGTGAGTGCCGTATATATAAGCCATCCAGAGGCCGCCGCTGTCAGTCACGTGACGTCGGCTGTGCTATGATCTTTGACATTGCCAACTTTCTCAATTGAAACTAATCGATTGTCACGCTGTTGCTGCAGTGTTGACATCCATATCTTATCCAGCTTAATACCTACATATTTTCTATTAAAATTATTGCACTGTTTGGCAATCTCAATGTCCTCTCTGTACATTCGCACATAATAATGGGACGTCTTTGCTATGACGGTCATCTCACTGAACTTTATTTCATGATGCACATGTTCCACTACAGCCGATTTATCAATATGTCTGAGGCCTCAGTTCCTTTTATGTTCACCCAGATGGGTGTTGACGCTTCTTTTCATTGTGCTTATATAGACCTTTCCACAAGTGCACGGAATTTTATAGACACCTGATGTAGCTAGAGGATGTCGTTTATCTTTTGCGGATTTTAAACATTCTTTTATTTTCGTAGTGGGTCTGAAAACAGTTTCCACCTGGTACTTGCTTAAAATTTCTCCTATACAATCAGTGACCTTAGTGATAAATGATAATTACACTTTCCCCTTGGGTTGATGCCGATCCTTATCCGTCCTAGTTGTCAGTCTAGGGCATAATGCACGATCTATTTCTCTGTTGGAATACCCATTCTTCTTGAAGGTCGCTCTAAGGTGTTCAATCTCAGCATCTAAGTGAGCTGGCGCACATATTTTTTGTGCGCCCTGTCTATTAATGTTTTAATCACCCCTCTTTTATGTCTTGGGTGGTGGTTAGAATCTTTCTGCAGGTAACGATCAGTGTGTGTGTCTTTTCTGAAAACCTTATGACCCAATGAACCGTCCTCCCGTTTAATAACAGTCACATCTAAGAAGTTCAGGTGACCATCGATTTCCTTTTCCATAGTGAATTGAATTCTTGGATTAATACTATTCAGATGTAACAGGAAAGCATCCAGTCCCTCTTCCCCATGGGTCCATATAACAAACGTATCGTCGACATAACGATACCATCTGGTTGGTCTTTTTCTAGCTGTTTGCACCGCACATTGCTGGACTAAGACGACTTCCCATAGCCACCCCATCAATCTGTTCATAAAAAAACATTATTATATTGAAAATAAGTTGTTGTAAGGCAATGTCTGAACAATGTCAAAATATCACTAGGAAAAATGTCCTCTATACATGTGATCGCTTCATTCACCGGGATCATGGTAAACAGCGACGCCACATCAAAACTGAGCAGGATATCATTAGGGCCCACGCTGATTTCCTTAATAATATCGATGAAGTGATATGAATTTTTAACATGAATGTCAGTTCCACCAACATGAGGTTTCCCACCCATGAATCAGCTGGACACCTTGCCTCGCTGTTGAAACACATCGACATCCACCGGTACCCAAATCAACTTCCCTGTACATGTTCGTACTTTGTCACACGAAATCACCTTTAATGCACTTGTATGCAGTATAGTTGGTATCACGTTAGCTATCAGTGCACCTTGCGACTCTGAAACATTTGCAATGGCTGTACCCATTGAGAACAAGTTCTCATCGAGTTCCAGCGTATGTTGCGAGAGGTCAATTTTGGCGTGATGTTTAATCAGAAAGTCCAACCCAAGTATCGCTGAAAATCCCTGTCACACAGTTGACAACACCTCCATTTGCTCCCGGAACCACATGTTCCCTATATTAAACCTGAGCTGTGCTGTCGCTAGTGCATCAAATTTTTTATCACCTACTGCGCGCAATTTGTATCTCGGAGCTTCCAATCCTTTCTTGCCCACGTGGTCCACACTGACAACTGATACATGCGCTCCACTATGCACTAAAACTCTTCGCCACTTATCTTTTATCCAAACCATCAAACTACAGTCCTCCTCTTCGTGCACTCTCTGAGTACCTCTTTTTACTGGGAACGCCTCCCGACGGCAGGAACACTCCCTTTTTCGTTTAACAGTTTTTCACCAGCTGTATCATTAACCCGTTTCTTGGATTTACACTGCCGTGCCTTATGCCCTATTTTCAGACAATTGAAACACTGCGGTTCCCGACATTGTCTCTTAAAATGACCTTGCTTCCCACAACGGTAATACTCTTTGGAAGACGAAAAAATTTTCTTGTCATTGCCACTTCTAGTGGCGCTATCCACTTCCTGCAAATGTGTAGCTATGTGGAATGCTTCTGCTGAGTCACTTGAATTTTCCATCCGTATCTGGCGTGAAAAATCCGGCGAGACCCCTCGCAAAAATGCGTCTAAAGTTCTATTCTCTGCTTCTTTCAATAGAACTTCATTTGCACTCGCATCTTGCGTTAACACATATGTGTGTGCATTCGTTCTCCTAATTCTGTCGGAAAATTCTTCTACCGTTTCACACTCCCCAATCTTTCTCTAAAAAATCTGGCACTGTTTTGTTTCCTAAACCGTTGCAATAATCTCTCAGCCAACTCCGTGAATGTAGTAGCATCCTTTAACCCTTCGTGGTATGCCACATAAGTGTGCTCCCTGCCGCCGTTGGATAAGCAGCTGCAGCAGCAAGTCGTATTCTCTTAGCTCACTTATTTGTTACATAGTTCAATTCTTAATTTCTTTGCGTGTTTTTGGTACTTGCATTGTTTAATTCAGAAATTTCGGTCGTATTATAGTATTTGAGAGTGTAGCATCGCGTTTTAGTACCTGAATAGTGTAAAATCGCGTAGCTCCAACGTCTGGCGCGTAATGGGGCCCCTTAGGGATATGGCAGCAAGCGAGGGGTTCAAAAACGGTTCAAATTGCTCTGAGCACTATGGGACTTAATATCTATGGTCATCAGTCCCCTAGAACTTAGAACTACTTAAACCTAACTAACATAAGGACATCACACAACACCCAGTCATCACGAGGCAGAGAAAATCCCCGACCCCGCCGGCAATCGAACCAAGAGAGGGGAAGAAAATCAATGTGCATACCGGGGGGAGTCATTCCAGATGTGGAAAGGGTTCTTCTGGATGCCATGAAGGGTACAGGGTGCACCCATCTGCAGGTGGTCGCTCATGTCAGCACCAATAATGTGTGTCACTATGGATCAGAGGAAATCCTCTCTGGCTTCTGGCGGCTATCTGATTTGGGGAAGACTTCCAGTCTCGCTACCGGGATGAAAGCAGAGCTCACCATCTGCAGCATCGTCGACAGGACTGACTGCGGACCTTTGGTATACAGCCGAGTGGAGGGTCTGAATTAGAGGCTGAGACGGTTCTGCGACCGTGTGGGCTGCAGATTCCTCGACTTGCGCCATAGGGTGGTGGGGTTTCGGGTTCCGCTGGATAGGTCAGGAGTCCACTACACGCAGCAAGCGGCTACACGGGTAGCAGGGGTTGTGTGGCGTGGACTGGGCGGTTATTTAGGTTAGATGGCCTCGGGCAAGTACAGAAAGGGTAACAGCCTGATAGAAAGCACCGAAGGTGAAATCGTTATAGGTACAGAAAGCTGGCTGAAGCCAGAGATAAATTCTGCCGAAATTTTTACAAAGGCACAGACGGTGTTTAGAAAGGATAGATTGCATGCAACCGGTGGTGGCGTGTTTGTCGCTGTTAGTAGTAGTTTATCCTGTAGTGAAGTAGAAGTGGATAGTTCCTGTGAATTATTATGGGTGGAGGTTACACTCAACAACTGAGCTAGGTTAATAGTTGGCTCCTTTTACCGACCTCCTGACTCATCAGCATTAGTGGCAGAACAACTGAGAGAAAATTTGGAATACATTTCACATAAATTTTCTCAGCATGTTATAGTCTTAGGTGGAGATTTCAATTTACCAGACATAGAGGGACACTCAGATGTTTAGGACGGGTGGTAGGGACAGAGCATCAAGTGACATTATACTGAGTGCACTATCCGAAAATTACCTCGAGCAATTAAACAGAGAACCGACTCATGGAGATAACATCTTGGAGCTCCTGATAACAAACAGACCCGAACTTTTCGACTCTGTAAGTACAGAACAGGGAATCAGTGATCATAAGGCCGTTGCAGCATCCCTGAATATGGAAGTTAATAGGAATATAAAAAAAGGGAGGAAGGTTTATCTGTTTAGCAAGAGTAATAGAAGGCAGATTTCAGACTACCTAACAGATCAAAACGAAAATTTCTGTTCCGACACTGACAATGTTGAGTGTTTATGGAAAAAGTTCAAGGCAATCGTAAAATGCGTTTTAGACAGGTACGTGCCAAGTAAAACTGTGAGGGACGGGAAAAACCCACCGTGGTTCAACAACAAAGTTAGGAAACTACTGCGAAAGCAAAGAGAGCTTCACTCCAAGTTTAAACGCAGCCAAAACCTCTCAAACAAACAGAAGCTAAACGATGTCAAAGTTAGCATAAGGAGGGCTATGCGTGAAGCGTTCAGTGAATTTGAAAGTAAAATTCCATGTACCGACTTGACAGAAAATCCTAGGAAGTTCTGCTCTTACGTTAAATCAGTAAGTGGCTCGAAACAGCATATCCAGACACTCCGGGATGATGATGGCATTGAAACAGAGGATGACACGCGTAAAGCTGAAATACTAAACACCTTTATCCAGACTTGTTTCACAGAGGAAGACCGCACTGCAGTTCCTTCTCTAAATCCTCGCACAAACGAAAAAATGGCTGACATCGAAATAAGTGTCCAAGGAATAGAAAAGCAGCTGAAATCACTCAACAGAGGAAAGTCCACTGGACCTGACGGGATACCAATTCGATTCTACACAGAGTACGCGAAAGAACTTGCCCCCATTCTAACAGCCGTGTACCGCAAGTCTCTAGAGGAACGGAAGGTTCCAAATGATTGGAAAAGAGCACAGGTAGTCCCAGTCTTCAAGAAGGGTCGTCGAGCAGATGCGCAAAACTATAGACCTATATCTCTGACGTCGATCTGTTGTAGAATTTTAGAACATGTTTTTTGCTCGCGTATCATGTCGTTTTTGGAAACCCAGAATCTACTCTGTAGGAATCAACATGGATTTCGGAAACAGCGATCGTGTGAGACCCAACTCGCTTTATTTGTTCATGAGACCCAGAAAATATTAGATACAGGCTCCCAGGTAGATGCTATTTTCCTTGACTTCCGGAAGGCGTTCGATACAGTTCCGCACTGTCGCCTGATAAACAAAGTAAGAGCCTACAGAATATCAGACAAACTGTGTGGCTGGATTGAAGAGTTTTTAGCAAACAGAACACAGAATGTTGTTATCAATGGAGAGACGTCTACAGACGTTAAGGTAACCTCTGGCGTGCCACAGGGGAGTGTTATGGGATCATTGCTTTTCACAATATATATAAATGACCTTGTAGATAGTGTCGGAAGTACCATGCGGCTTTTCGCGGATGAAGCTATAGTACGCAGAGAAGTTGCAGCATTAAAGAATTGTAGCGAAATGCAGGAAGATCTGCAGCGGATAGGCACTTGGTGCAGGGAGTGGTAACTGACCCTTAACATAGATAAATGTAATATATTGCGAATACATAGAAAGAAGGATCCTTTATTGTATGATTATTTGATAGCGGAACAAACACTGGTAGCAGTTACTTCTGTAAAATATTTGGGAGTATGCATGCGGAACGATTTCAAGTGGAATGATCACATAAAATTAATTGTTGATAAGTCGGGTACCAGGTTGAGATTTATTGGGAGAGTCCTTAGAAAATGTAGTCCATCAACAAAGGAGGTGGCTTACAAAACACTCGTTCGACCTATACATTAGTATTGCTCATCAGTGTGGGATCCGTACCAGATCGGGTTGACGGAGGAGATAGAGAAGATCCAAAGAAGAGTGGCGTGTTCCGTCACAGGGTTATTTGGTAACCTTGATAGCGTTACGGAGATGTTTAGCAAACTCATGTGGCAGACTCTGCAAGAGAGGCGCTCTGCATCGCGGTGTAGCTTGCTCGCCAGGTTTCAAGAGGGTGCTTTTCTGGATGAGGTATCGAATATATTGCTTCCCCCTACTTATACCTCCCAAGGAGATCACGAATGTAAAATTAGAGAGATTCGAGCGCGCATGGAGGCTTTCAGACAGTCGTTCTTCCCGTGAACCATACGCGACTGGAACAGAAAAGGAAGGTAATGACAGTGGTGCGTAAGATGCCCTCCGCCACACACCGTTGAGTGGCTTGCGGAGTATAAATCTAGATGTAGATGTAGAAGTCTTTGCATCACCAATTAACCGCAATCTGCCATTTGCAAACACAAATCATCCGACCAGCCACACAGTCTAGCCGTACTACGTACGTCACCAATGAAAACATTCACATCCTCTGATGTGTTACCCAAGAAGGAAGGTATCAAATTAGCTGCTGAACAATCTGCCACACCGGAAAAGACAGTACCCTTGCATTCTACACTATCGCTTCCCGAGCCTGATTGAGTATTTTGCAACAATTGTTGCTCCATCCTCTGCATGTGCGGCTTTTGCAACTTATGTTCTTCAATCAGTTTCTTAAGTTGCTCTGTCAATGCCACTATGGCGTCATTTGTCCTGGTTGCACATGTCTCTGGCATTTTCCGTGTGGTATACCTCACCTCACAAAAATAAAATTGTATTACCCAGAAGCAAGTTAATTCCTAGCACGTTTAATGGCAAGCCATCTAGACTAACCACATTGCCCCGTTACATGACTATAGAAGCCACACACATCACAAGTGCATGGTACAAATTTATCGCAAGGAGCGAGGTGAACTGTTAATCGACACACTACACATTTAGATGGTACTAAGTTAAGACATTCCCACGAAACTGCGATAAGTCTACAGTGCTGCTAGGCCTTTCAAATGACACTCTAACATTCCTTAACGTTACCCTCGACATGTCTAGCTACACAGAAAACATAGAGAGAAGGCAGTTGTTCGGTTGCTCCGCACGGTGCTAGTCAAAGTCGTGGCGTGGGTATGCCTGACACCACTTGTTACGACTTCTGCACCACTTGTTAGCAGCAGACACAATGGCTGCGCCAAAGACTGAGACGGCGTGGAGTTTTATAATTTTTTATTGAACTTTCTTTACAATTTCTCCCTCGTCGTCGCTGCCCAGCCCTGTGGATCCCTCCGCCCGGCTGCTGCTGTGTTGATTCTCCGACAATGCGCGCAATGCTCGCCGCTGATCGCACTCGGGAGCCTCAGGCCACCAGCGCTCCACTGAAGCCAGGATGTCCTGTGGTTGACATGAACTCGTCGCCACTTGGTGCTCCAGATCAGGCACGCCCACGGAGCCGCGTCGCCATGAGGTCAGCTGCCGATGCCTGCTGCACCGGAGGCTAGGAAGCCGTCAGTCGCGATGTCCGCGAAGTCCCGTCATGGACGGACCAAGTGCTGTGGGGCCGGGTTACTGTGAAGTCCGGGCGTCAGTCCACGGCGGCGCCTGTGACCAAGACCGCGCTGCGGCTGGTGCTGCTGGAAGTTCTCGCTGTAGTTAGTCAGCCGGCCGACCTCCAGAGCTGAAGTTGACATCTGGCAGCGAACGGATAACTCGTGCGAGCTGGAACAGACTTCCGGGATCGTCACCTACGAAGATTGAACATTTCCTCAGACCCGAACTACTTCCTAATGGCTTCTGTCTCTTGCTGCCTGCGGTGCACTATTTATATCCGGCAGGAGGACGTTTTTTACCCTCAGTGGTGGCTCTTTGTTATTACTGCTGCAGTATATTGCAGCGTAACTTGGCGTGCTGGCCCCACTTCCCTTACTCAGCACTTTCCAGGCTTCACTCGGCGCTGGGTCTGTGTGCGTCCTTGCATCAGTCTGTTGGTAGACTGCTCCTGTCAGCAATGCTATCTGTGCTTGCCTACTTCGCAACGCCTCAGTCGCTGGCATGCCTCTGTTTTGCCATTCTCCACTGTGTGAAGCAACACTTACTACATGTGGCTGCAACAGTATGCTCTGGTATCCCCAGTTACTTTCAACTTAGCCACATGCAAAAGTGTTTCTGCACCCCAATTTAGCGGCCGTGCTCAGGTTCTCCAAAAAATTCATAACATTCTCCCCAGCTTTTCCCGAGAAAGGGGTGACCAAAGACGCAGCGTTAGTGTCAAGAATCACTGCATTAACAGGAAACCATTCCTTTCTCACTTCTTTAGACCGAGCAAGCTCTATCTCTAATAGCCACCTCAGCTGACACAGACTGCTCCATCACTACCAGCTATCGAAACAAGACTACAGTAAGCCCAGAAAGAAGAACAGGAAGGGAAAACAGACTATGCTACAGGTTCAGACAAACCACCAAACGAAAAATTGGCACTTACTTGTTATGTTGCAGGTGTTGCAGGTGTGCCCTTCTCAGGTGCCACATATCCTCATCGATTACCAGCCACAATTTCCTCCAAATCCAAGGAGAAGACCAACTGTCACCAATTGTAACAGGAGTGTGTGATGCGCAGGTTGCCCGACTGACACCACTTGTAATAGGATGACCGGAGCAGGTGATGTGGTCAGGGTTGTAGGGCATGGCTGGGTAGAAGAAGGTGGATGTTTTTAGCCATCTTCCTCTTTATTGTTGGTTCTTCCAAAACATTTTCCGGTAGCTCAGCCCCACCGCACGTGTCGTGGTTGAGACGTGCTGATGCGTGCAGCCCAGGGAACGCGATGCTGTGTTCGGTGAGTGGCTGCGCAGGCGGTAGGAGGTTAGCAGCACGAGGCCCGGCCTAGCTCGCCTCCTGCAGACGCTGCGGCTCGTGACGACGCCGGGAGACGCCCGTGCAGCAGCGGGCAACGCCCCCCACCGGCCGGTCCTCGGGGACAGCGTCACTGATGACGACGATGTAACTGCGGCCGAACGCCCAATCGGTCGAACCGCTGCCGACGCCCACTTCTGATGCCCTTAAATAGTGCAGACCGCTGCTGAATCCGCCGGTTGCGCGGCGACGTGTTTATTAGAACGTTCTCGATGAGTTGGCTAACGCAACCGCGCCACATGCAGCCTTCGCCTGCGTAATTCTGCTAATGCTGCATTCTGGCTGTTGATGGCTGCCGCACACGTACACACATACCGACGCTCGTTGGAAAACTGCGTCACCTGCATAACGCGCCGGGAGCCTTCGTCCACCGTCTGCCATGAGGCTGGCCCATCGCACACTGAAACACACTAAATCACAATTTCGCACCATATTTCATAATAATAATAATATTTCTCTATAGATCATTTAAAGTATAGGATAAGGGAAAGGGATGAAAAAAGGCCAAATGAGAAATATAGTTACGTTTTCATAATTTACTGCCTAGTACAAACATAAGCAGATAAACTGTTACCTGCAACTAAGTGTACATAGAGCAATAGACAGTAATATTCAGTGTAACAGGTTATCTTGTGGTAAACATCTTTTTTCCAAGTTTAATTTCTATGGAATAAATAATGTGATGCACTTATACATTGAATACTACCAGGTAAAGGACAATCAGTTAAACCTCATAGTGAACTATATGTAAACAGAGCGCGTTTTCTGGTCATACTTGTGCTGTATAGGGTGACACTAAACTGAGCTGATCATTTATTGAGGGAAGATGTACAGGCCACGTAATAACTATACTCAAACTGTAAATATTAGTATGCAAGCACCATGAAAGATAGCATTTCTAGTATATAAGTCAAGCAGAATCTAGTACAAGGTGCTATTGGACTGGTATTTTATTTTGTATGTGGATATTTATGTATATCCTAATCTCTTGCTTATCTATTTCATGTGAGTCGATATGAATTCTATTTTAAATTAGAAAATTGCTATGCAAAGATATACCAGCACAATTTCATCAGCGTGATCCATTATAAGTTAAATAATGTGAGACCATGAGTTATGTGAGTTTATGAGGAACAGGAGTTTAGATTTTTGCCATATTCAATTTCGGAGGCATACATTAATTTCGTGATAGCGGTCTGCGTTGTTTGGATTTTGTTTCTGCTTTGCTCTTTGCCTATCCATATCGAGAATGGACTTATTTCGTGGTTACATGGTAACATAACGATAACCTATGTAATGATACTCAATCTATGAAATATAAAAAGAGGGAAGTAAAGAATTTCGTGAATATCAGACCACAAGCAATGCATTCTAGCGAACAAGGCTAACATAAAAAAAACACACACACGAGCTACACATTGTTCATGTGAAGTAAGCAAGTTGTGAGAAGGACAAATGTAAAAACTATGTCAGTTAATTTGCACAAGAAGAAAATGCAATCCAGGGAACGAAAACACTGGTGTGAATAAGAAAAAGGGACTCATTTATTTGTGAGTGTTTTATAAAAGAAGATTTTGACATGAACTGGTGGACAAAGGTCGCAATAGGGCACTCAAGTGTGTGACGTTAGGAACCCAAAATATATAAAGTAAATAAGTCTTACATAAAGTGAACAGTTCATATGTCAAACACACCATTGTGAACTGCACACCAGCCAATGCAGTGAGAGGTCCTGTGCACAGGATGTGTCTTCAGTGTGTACATGCATGTTGACGCATGTATCCGCAGCTAAAAGTGACTTACCGAACTTATAGAAGATATTATTGCATTGGTGAGATAATGGACAAGTAAAAAACTGCCTCATCAATAAAAAAAACCGTGTGAAAGCGTGCCTAATTGTCGGCGTACGCAAACTTTGCAATTATACAGTGATAGAAACTTTTTTATGTAACAACAATTCTAAGCAGTGACTCTGCAGAGACATTCTTGAAATGATTATGGAGAACAGTAAAAAGCATAAACGAGTACTGTTTGTTAAGTCAGCAGTGAAGAGCTCGACTCAGTTTGAAAATACGCCATGATCTGTAGACAGTGGTGCCAACTACAAACTAGTGATAAATAAAGTTCCCTAAAGATACACCCTCATCGCAAGAACAATACACATGGAAGATAATAATTAAAGTGAAATCTATTGTACTAATAAAATTTTGCTTTAAGGCAGCTCTGCAGTATTGAACTAATTTTTGTAGAGCTGATACTCCTTTGCTTTGATTTTCATGTATGAACGGCTGCAGGCGGTCGTCATGTGTATGGAGCAAGCAGGAGTGGAAGTGTGGCCAGCTGCCAGAGCCGTTCACATGCGTCCCAACTACAATAGGCATATAGCTGGGCAGCAGGTTTTCTGGATCGCTGCCAGAAGTCACCGCACGAGCCAACGGTACTGTCTCCTCAACAGAGCCCACCAAAACGAGGGAGTGTTGCAAAGTATCAATTGGACATGCAACACGTGTTTCGTAGTTACAGACAAGTGAATCAAGATTCTTATTGAAAAACAAATCAGTAAAAAAAGAAAAAAGATAACAAAGTCAGAAAGAACTTATATCTGTAGTACTGTCTTTCTGCATATTTGCTAAAAGATTATTAACATTTTCCAAAAGACAAATGTATGTGAACAAACGTTAAAAAACAGATACACAAAGACAGTAAAGTGTATGCACTGAACATTTTCTCTAAAAGAACTGCCAGATGGACAGGATATTTTGTTAAAGAATCTGTTGGAAAATGATATTTATTTACTCCTCTATAACACAATGCATAATAACTTATCACAATGAAGCCTTGTTTTGTATTTCTAGAGACAAAACAAGAAACAAGTGTTCAAGGGGGCAATGAAACGTTACTTTTTTGAATAATTAATCTACTATGCCCCAATCGTTTAATTAATAATAAAATACATTACGAATAATTTTCTCTGTGTAAATAAATCTGTAAAGTAAGGAGAAAAGGCCACGATTTAATGTAAGGAATTTATTTTTTTGCTGTTCCATTAAAGAATGTTACAGAGAAATGCTTATCTATCGAAACTGCAAAACAAGTTGAAGGCAGTCGCCGTAATTTGTTTTTGGATTATATAAAAGAAGGAACTGTGAGCTCTCTCTATCCCCCTTGTTTGTTTTCGATGGCTGTTTCACAAAATGCAAGTGTTGCTCTTGTATCTGTAACTTTTGGTCAAATAATTACGCGCATTTAATTATAAAAGCCGTGTTTAAATTAACAATTTATTTTCATTTTTCATTAACTCTACATACCAAACTATTATGCCCCATTTTAGAACATTATCAGGTTGCATCAAAGGAGAGTTGCCGACGAATTGTTTGGTGGTCACCGCCGAACGCTACTAGTGTTCAAACGGCTATTACTTCAACAGACTTTTATTTCAGCATCCCAGTGATCTATTTTACCAGTCGTTTCTGTCAGTATCCGGACAATGTAATTACGCAAACTAAACAATGCCATTGATCAACGTACTTGTTCGTTGATAGGAATCTGATTCTGGTTGGCGGAATATATATTTCCATTATCCAAGAGCAAATATTTTCTATGCACCATTTTACCATTTCAGAAGCTTTGCCAGCAGCAAAAGCGATAAATATAATATTACAATTTTTTAAAAAAATACCAGTAATATTATAACTTCTTTTAAAAAAGCTAAATTTTTGCATACATACTGCTGTAATATTACTTTAATGACTACAAAAGAACGATGTTTAGATTTTTTACTGAGTTGTACTAACATACAGCGTATATTTATGAACACAATGGGCAGAGCGAGTGGTTTTGTTATCTTCAGTCTTTTCATGCAGATACATCTCACATCCACTTAACAGTTAGTAGCTGTGTATGGTGACACTCAGGCTGCCGCTCCACCTATGTCAGCACAGTGTCAAGACACGTAAATGCCTCACCAGCTGACAGTCCTGCATCTGGTTCAGTGAAAATGTCATCTGCCTTCAGTTCCTTCTCTAACACTTTGAATGATTTTTTTCATTACTGATAAGTTGGAATGCTGGGTTTGAAGTATCACAAGCGAGCCATTCAGATGGAACAGCTGCACACAAATCGGAACATCAAGAAATTTTCAAAAGGATCTTTCTTATATTCTCAAATAATATTTCGTCCCCTACCACTTCTCTTTCTTTCTCTACTTTTTCACACTTCTTCTTTTCATCTTCATATTTCTGTATCTCATAACTGGTTGAAACGCCTTCCAATTTATTCCAAGCTCTTTTTAATGTGGTTAGCTTCACCAAATTCCACGCTTCGACCTCCATGTAAAAACAGTCTTGTAAAATCAATTTTTTTGTGATGAGCCACAATGCTTTCTTCATTTTCATCTTCTGTCAAAAGCTTCCTCAACAGCTGTTCCTCTGTAATGTCGCTTGGTAGTTTCAATAACCGATTGGTGCATTGGCTGTAGCAAAGTCGTTATGTTTAGGGCAGGAAGCCTGTTTTGAAACGTTCATCTTCTTTATCAGGAAGGCGTTTTGCGTGAGGTGGGTGCGTGCATTATCCAGATTTAACATTAACTTACTTTCTACTTTCCCTACGGTCTTTTGGCATTTTTTTTACATCAGGTATGGAAATTGAATAGTATCATTTGCAAAACAAAGTAGCAGTCATCCAGACCTTTGTTTGATTCTTGTAATAGATGGAAACTTTTTTAACGTTTTTGGAAGCCTAGAGTTTTTCAGTTTTCCTATCAACAGAACAGGTATCTTGTGGTTTCCTGTAGGTTTAACACAGTTAGCATGGTAATAGGGACTTCACTAATGTTATGGACAGGAGCAATAGTTTCCCTTCTAGGAGCCAAAGTTGTTTCAGGCAAAGCCTTCCAAATAAGAGCTCTCTCATCTGTTTTATATAACAATTCAGGGGCATTAGATTCTGCTTCAACTTTGGATTTTTCAGTAAAATGTACTGTTTCTTTTGGGTCTGCTGATAGATTTTCGCCACTTAAATCCAATTCACGAATACCGTGTCTTGCCTTGAAATTCTGTAGTGAGCCATTGCTCGCTTTAAATGAACTCAACTGTCATGAAGTGATTATGTAGTTTTTTGTGGCGCAATAAATGTTCATAGTCTTCACAGGTATGAGGCTGAAATTCTATTTTATCAAGTATAAAAAAACAATGGTCCGATTTTCGACGAGCTGCGTCTTAATTTGCGATTCATCACTTTTGTTAGTTTATATCGCTGGCGGCGCTGTAAGTCTTCGCTTCTCAGAGGGAAGCCCTTTCGCTTCTCATGCATGCACAGTCATCTGTTTCCAGTCTATAAAGAAGCCACCGTATCTAATGTTACTTTTTGCCCAGTTACGGCGGTGGCATCGATTCCTCTCCACCCTCCAAGGTGACCTCATTCCCATTCCCCAACACACACACCCCGAATCCAATACCACTCCCGATGTCGTCCTATCCTCCCCTAACCTCCTTGGCCACATCGCGGTGGACGTCCTTGACCCTATTGGCAGTGACTATCTCCCAGGCCTCCTCACCATTTCAGACGGTCGTCGCCTCCGTCCCGCTCCTAGTATCGATCCTCCCCCAAAATATGTCCATGATTATTCCTGTGTCGACTGGAACGCCTACCAGGATATCCTCACTACCCATGTCGATAGCCACCCCCTCGCCTACCACCACCCTGATGACGTTACCCATGCCCCCTCCTTTCTCCAGCAGTCCTTGCCTGAGGCTGTGGAGGCTCACATCCCTACTGTCGCCATCCACCCACACCACCCCACTTTACCCCCACAGGCCGTCCTCCTCCTCCATGAATCCCACCGTCTCTACCATCTCTTCCTCCACACATGTGACCAGGACACACAAAGACGCCACCAGCAACTCCAATGACACGTCCGAAACTTGCTCGCTGGTAAGAAACGGCGGGACTGGCGGCAGACATGCACCTGTCTTAATCCTACCCTACGTATAAACTCATCTAAGTACTGGTCAGCCATCCATTGCCTTACCGGATCTAACCCCCTCCTGCTACCCTCTCCTTTATGATGACCAGCCCTTTCCAGACAACCTCAGTAAGGCCAATCATTTTGCTTCTTACCTCTCCAATATCTTTAGCCTCCCTGACGATCCCCATTTCGATTACTCACTCTTCCCTGATGCCCACGATCAAACTGACACCTCTGCTCCTCCACTCGCTCCTGGCTTCCAGTACTTGGACAACATTACACACACAGAACTCAATGCCCCGATCACTACCCAGGATATCATATCTAGACTCCGCACGAAATGCAACACTGCTCCCAGTCACGACCGTGTTACCTATCATCACCTCCATGAAGTTCCCGCCTCCTTCCTCTCCACCCTGACCAGACTCTATAATGTGGTCTTGTCCACCGGCTTCTACCCCGACCTGTGGAAAACGTCCTGGATCCTGATGTTCCCAAACCCGTCAAACTGCCATCTGCTGTCTCCTCCTACCATCCCATCAGCCTTACATTGGTCTTCAGCAAGGTCCTGGAATCCATCCTCACCCGATGCATCCACCAGCATCTCCACCAGCACCACTTCCTTCCCACTACCCAATGTGGCTTTCGACTGTACTTCTCTGCTGATAACCTTCTCCTTCACCTGACTCACCTCCTCTCCGAACAACTCAACTCCAGTCACTCTGCCATCTTCCTCTCCCTCGACCTCGAATGTGCTTATGACCGTGTATGGAATTCCAGTCTCCTCTTCAAGCTCCAAACCTTCGCCCTTCCTATTAACTATATCCCTCTGATTGGGTCCTTTCTTTCCCAACGGCCTTCCTATGTCACCATTCATAACACAGAATCCTACACCTTCTACCCCTCCGCCAGTGTGCCCCAAGGTTCCGTCCTCTCCCATCTTCTCTACCTTCTATATACAGTGGACATGCCACTGCCTTCACCCCCAGTCCACCTTCTCCAGTACGCCTATGACACCTCCTTCCTTGGCCTCGCCCCCACCCTGCAAGGCTTCCAACACCTTCTCCAATCCCATCTTGACTGGTTCACTACTTGGTGTAACCAGTGGTTGCTCAAGGTCAATGCTTCAAAGACCCAGGTGATCATTGTAGGCTAAACCACCCCTTCCTTCCGTCTCCTTGCTTTCTATCTCACTATCTACAGCCGTCCTATCAACCTCACACCCACCCTCAAGTACCTTGACGTCACCCTTGACCATCGCCTCTCCTGGACCCCCATCTCCGAACTATCCAAGCCAAGGCACACTCTCGACTCCGCCTCCTCAAGCTCCTTTCTGGCTGCACATGGGGTCTGGACCCCTCCACCATCCTCCACACCTATAAATCCCTCATCCGCCCTATCCTCTGCTATGCCCATCCTGCCTGGATCTCCACCCCTCCTACCTTCTACAAATCCCTTCAAATCCTGGAATGCCATGCGCTCCTCCTCGCCTATCACATCTGCCTACTCTCCACCATGCAGATCCTGTATGACCAAATTCCGCTCCCACACCTCCTTTTCCTCGAATGGATACTTCACACAAACTTGATCCCCCTCACCCGCTTGTCTCTCCCATCCTTTCCCACCCCCAACCACTGCTGCGCCTGTATTCCCACATCCATCTCTCCACCCTCCATACTCTTGCCCAAGGTGGCTTCCATCAACTCCCCCTCCCTGATGATGCCCTCATCCCCTCCATCTACCCCTCCTACCAACTTTGATCCTCCCTTCCCTACCCCTGTGTTTTTCCCCCAGGGCACCCTCTTCCCTCCTCTCCCTCCTCTCTTCCTCCCCCACTCCTCTCCCCCTGGGCTTCCCTTACCCCCCAACCTTCTTTTCTCCCTCTCCCCTTTCCTCTGCCACTGGCATCTACACCCTCCCCTCTCCCTCCTACCCAAACCATTTTCCCTTTGGCACTTCCCCAGATTTGTGTGTGAACAGTGAATATTCGTGCCCCAGAGATCGTTGCCAGTGTAGTGTGTGCCTTTGTGTTAATGCTTCAGTGTCTCACCGTTTGTGCTCCATCGTTCATGTGTGTTATTTCTGTTGTCTCTGTTCATGTACAAGTGCTGAAAGTTTTTTACTCGGACACTGCGCCTGTCAACGATTCCGTGTATTTTAATATGTCTGTCTACTGTTATTATCCACCATGTTTGTTTTGTTTTTCTATGCCTCTTTCTGTACTGTTTGTATTATCCATGGCCGAAGAGCGGCATATATTGGCCGCTGCCGACCTACCTTTCTTGTAAAGGTGTTGAAATAACAATAAAGGGGAAAAAATGTTACTTCAGTTATAGCGTGACTGTGCACCTACAATCTCACCAGAAGATGGCGGCCAGCTGGACCATCTCGGTGTCAGGATGAAATTCGGTTGCATACCAGTGAAGAGCATCAACAAGACAAACTATCGATTTTCTCAGCTAAAAGTTTTGCCTCTTGACAAACAATCAGCCCTGAAAGAGGGTTTCCCAATGTTCGCTGCTGTAAAAATATTTTGAATACTGCCTCTTCAAGAAACTGATGATGACAGTGTTAGATAACATTATAGACTGTGTTGTAAAATTCTAAGAAAAGTGATCAGAACATCAAAATAGATGTACTAATGAAAAGCTCTCCGATTTCTAGTTGGGTGGCAGTGTTAACAAATCGCCACCTTTCGATGAGTATTATAATCTTCTGGAAAAGTGTCCTGATACTGCTTTATTTATATTGAAATGGCCATCCCCTCCATCAGGCTGGATCTTTTGTGGGTGGCAGGCGTGGAGTGTTTGATGGGTGCAGCAGTAGAGTGGATGCAGAGTGGAGCATGCACTTCAAGCTCTACAGTCTCTTCATAGGCGTTCTTTATCTGTATCACATGCTGGTCACTGCTGGATACATTCTCAGTTTATACTACCTAATGCAGGATTCCATGGTCAACATAGATGATACCCTTGATTCCCATTGACTAGATTCTCGTGGATCATTGTTTCTATTGACTGTTTTATAATACTTTCATAGTTGTCTCTTGTTTGGTACAACAATTTACTAAACTTCAGACATGTATTGTACTACTAGTGTTTGAAGAATTAAGAAGAAAAATAAAGTAGGAGGCGTCTTAATGATTTTTCTGTGTTCCTGTTGTGATTTTTGTATATCATACATAATTTCATATGTACATTTTTTGCATTTTGTATAGTACTGTAACAGAATCTTTTCGCTCTGTCTCTTTGTCAGTTTACTTAAGGAATCGGTTTAGTTCTAATGTTCTCTGTTAAATGGGTAAAGACCGATGTACATATTAATCTCTGTAAGTGATCTCTCTTAGAATATCAGAATTGTCAACAAAAGTTTAGGAACAATTCGTCGCTTTACAACATATTTATTTGTGCAGTCTAAGAGAAAGGTCATTTTTATTATGACAATAACTGTTCACATACATAAACAAACGGCCCAAGATGTATGCTATAGACCCAACAGAAACAGAATGACAGCAGATCCATTACCAGCAGTTGGGTGGTGGTGGGGGAAGCGCATATCATGTGGCCAGTAGAAGAGCAATTTATAGTGGACTTAACGGAACTAAACGTCAAGTTCCACAAAGCATTTCAGTTGATCGAATTCACTTATACCATAAACGGAGCTGGATGGAACTACAATGCCAAGAAGTCCTAGGAAGAAAAGGTATGAGATTATCATTGGATGTGTATGTTTGGAGAGGGGGGGGGGGGCTGAGGGTGAGATGGGGAGTTACGTCTTGTGCTAATAGCAGAAGTGAACATATTATCGTCGCGCTTACTCACGTTACAGCAGTGGATTTTGTGCTTTGAGACCTCTCGTGCTTTGAGCCCTCTTAATCTTTATTTCCGCTTTTATTTCGCGATAGTCTGTGAAGGCTACATGAGCATTGGATATTTTCCCTACGAGTGTGAGGTGAAATGTATAAAAGCGAAAAACTGTGTAGGTTTTACAGTGCCTATACAAAGAAAAAGTTTACGCTGTGCTTAGAAAAGAACGTAAACAGATTAACAGCGAAAGCGTCGGGTCTACCAAAGGAGAAAAATACAATTGTTTTCATATTTTTTTGTATTTGGGAAGAGCACAATACACGATGGATAAAGCAAAAAGGTATTGCACATTGCCTTGTAAATACTGTTTGAGGTACTTTTATGTGCATGTTTACTTGAACATATATGACGAGATTCGAAATATTTGGAAGTTATTTTTCATATTGTTTCATCTTTCACCAATAAGGAAAATACGCAATTTTGGGAATACTTTCATTATGAATTTCCCTTTGGATGTTAATAACCTCTGCTGTCATTGCTAGACTCTTAATTCTATTACAAGGTTCCGAATTTGTGTATCACATACAGTATTTCAAAAACCCACCTTTACCGTTCATTATTTGGCTAAGCGAAGTGTTGTGGTGACTTACCACAATAGTAAACACTTCTCTGTTTGACGGGGACATTCCTTTCTGTAGACGTGCACAGAGAATCACCCTGAAATGAAACAACTTCACCCTGATGACTGTCATGTCAGAGGAGATGAGCCCGTAGAGTGTTTCCACAATCCATTTTGATGGCACAAATTTTGGTAAAGGTATGCATGTGCAGGCTTGTATAGCATGTTGACTATCAGCTTCTAGACTGCAAAGATAATATTTTTCGAAATGTTTTGAATGCTAAAACACTTTGGTTTATGATACAAGAAGTTTGTGGGCAATACGGTGTTGTGAGAGGCGGTTGGGGTGACTTATTGGCTAATAGCGTCTTGCTAAGCAGGAAAATGGTATTGTAAAGTGAATGAACGTTTGCTGTATATTTTGTTTGTTTCTGGTAAAATTTCTACAGCTTTAGAATTTTATGGAACCAGTACTTGTCATAGGCTTGTTTTTTGTTGTAGAGTCACACGATACTTCTAATCCAACCCGCACCAAAGCCGGAAACGAGAACATATTCCGATTTTGAATCGGTCAATGAATGCATGGAAGGTAAGGCAACTGTACTCAGTGCGTGATAGAGAATTAACAACATAAGGGAAAGTTTTGTTTTGGTATTTGTGGACGTGTTTTACAAATTTGATAGTAGCTACGACCTGATTTTCGCCAGAAGTTAGTAAACTATTAGTTAGCATATTTATCTTCTGTCGATCTTCTCATAAATCGTTGCAGCAGGTACAGGGAGAACAAATTTTCGACTATGAGCAGAATGACTGTTTATGTCCTATGTTGTTGTTCTACATCAGATTTTCATTTCATTTGATCGGGAGGTGCGTCAGAATTATTCCATACAGTACCACTATCTGACCCTGTTTACGTTATCTTGTGTACATTGTAATTGTGGTAATTCTTCTGGATTAAGTTTCGTTGGGGGATCAATTATTCTGACCCAAATTTGGACCTTACTGTAGAAAATTGTATTTACAATTCTGGTCGACATGGAATTGAGCTACATTCAAGTCAAAAGTTATTTGGTTAACTGGGAAATAATTTGTGAACAAATAGTAAAAATTTAGAAACAGTTTTAGATGACCAGTTGCCTATGAGGGGAAATAGTGGTGTTTGGCATTTTTTTGTTTGGTAAGGTACTCTTGGGTTATTTCAATTTGTTTTTCCATAGGGCTTAGTTGGACATAGAGCAAAACTTCAAACTGAGCAGTATCAGGTGTAAACACGATTCAGAGTGCTTGTTTTAATATTTATATCAGGTAAATAGTTTTGAGAAGCATTTATTTTGTTCTAACATTGAAATATTAGAATCATGTGCGACTGTTGCCTAATAGGTATGCATGGATTGATGGTAGAACTGCATTAAAGCACACCTCATCTAAAGTCACAACTGCTTGTGCTCATACATTCACTGCAGTTTAGAATAACTCTGTTTTAACAAGCAATGGAAAGTCCAGGATTGAATAACGACAGTATTATGGAAAGGATGTATTGCTGCTCACCACATACAGTAGGCATAGCTGTAGACAGGCATAATGAAAAAGACTGCTGAAGTATTTACTCAGAAGCTTGTGGACAAAGGTCTTTGCCTGAAGTAGGAAATGCACGCACCCCCCCCCCCCCCCCCACACACACACACAGAGACAGCCACCCTCTCCAAAAGCTTAAGAGTAAATACTTCTGCAGTATTTTTCATTGTGCCTGCAACTCAACACATCCTCTGAGATGAGTAGCAATCTATGCTTTCCATAATATTATGTCTGTTTTATACTGTGTAGGTGGAAATACAGTATGTGCTACGTGACACATGATGCACATCTGTTTTGTGTCCCTGGTGTCATTCAGGCCGTCTCATCCACCATCTCTGATTTGGATGTAGCCTGGCCATGCCAGATTTTAGCATTGTATCTGTTTCCATTTTGTAGCCCTGTAGAGTTCGGAAGTTTTGTCACTGTTAATACCTTGATGGTACAAAATGACACTTTTGAATATTTTGAAAATAAATTACCATTTTCTTGTCATCTAAATGATGTGACATTTGGAGACTGTGCATGCTGTTGTGTAAGGATTGCAGAAATAATCTCATCTACATATACATATGTATTTTGCAAGCCACTATATGGTGCATGGTACCTTGTGCCTTTGTGTAAAAACATCAAGACAGGAGAGTAACGCTTGCTTAAGTTTTCATATTTTATTTTCCTGTAGCAATGGTTTGCCATTACACAGAGTATCACATAAAGGGAAAGGTTTGACTCCTAAAAGGGATTTGTTTTAATCCCCAAAGCATGGACTGTCACTCAGGATAAAAAATTAAGTCATTGTTCCTTTGTTTTTAATTTTAACAACTTTCATGCATGTTTTAAAGGGTTTGTCAAGGGCAATTATGCATTATAATATCTGCGGTTGTAATGGTTGGATTTATTTGAGATTCGTAAGTGTGAAAAGTAGCATTCAATGAAGGATGAACGTTGTGCTATGTCTGTACAGTACTTTAACCAATTCAGTTTCTAACACCAGTCTGGAAAACTTTATCTAGTTTATAATTTGTTGGAGCCACTCTGGAAATTAAGGGGTGATGGATTTTTATGTTATACAGCTTGAGAAACTAATGTACATTAATAACGTGGGGAGTTGGAAAATAAGTTTCCCTTGTCGACTGTGGTCAGAGTTGTTTGTGAAAGGAAAAAAAAAGAGAATGAGACATTAAGCATAAGACATATCTTTATTTTTCTACATAATTTCCAAGTACATTGAGACATTTGTCATGCGGCTTTATAAGCTTCTTCAAAAAGCCTTCCAGGAAAAAATCAGGGCATTGCATACGGAAGAAGTGTTGAACGGCTTGTTTGATGTCGGCATTGCTGCCAAAGTGTCTTCCATGGAGTCTTCTTCAAAGCAGGAAACAGATGGAAGTCACTTTGTGTGCCGTGTGTGGTCTCTGAGAAGACCAGGCCACTTTTTCTGAATCACCTCTTTCAATTTCGACAGAGTCGCACAGTACTGTGCAGCGTTGATGGTTGCATCCTCCAGAAAGTCCAGCAGCAAACATCCTTTTGTGTCCCAGAAAATGGTGAGTAGCATTTTACCTGCAGACGGAGTGCGTTTGAACTTCTTTCGGACAGGTGATGACAGATGTTTCCACTCCATGGATGCGGCCTTCAATTCGGGTGTGTAATGGTGGACCCATGTTTCATCCCCCGTCACAATCCAAAACACAAGGTCATTGCCAGATTCATGGTAATGCACAAGCTGTTCCAGGCTGAACGCCATGCGTTGTTCCATGTGTCGGTGTCAGTTGGCGGGGCACCCATGGTGCTGACACCTTCCTGTATCAAAGAATGTCGTGGATGATCTTGTGAACTCACTCATGTCCGATTCCAAGTTCTGCTGCTACTCCATCGATGGTAATACTTTGGTTCGCTTTAATCATGTCATTCACCTTCCTGACATGTGCGTCTGTAGTGGCTGTGCACGTCCGTCCAGGTCTCGGTATGTCCTGCACTTGCTGACGTCCATCACTGAATTGCTGTCACCATCTCGACATCACTCACACCTGACCCATACATTTCAACAAGGCAGTTATGAATTTCTGTGCCTGATACTCCACTTGCCCATTCATAGCAGATAACAGCTCTCACTTCCACCTTTGACCATGACTCCAAAGCGCACCTTCTCTCCATAGCTCTGGGCAAAGACTGAGAAGCTCGCCTCCGCTTTGTGCAGGCCTGCGACAGCGCCATCTGCTGGATCGTGGTTGACCTCTACCCAATGGTGTTGCGGTGACTTCCACGTGCGTGTTCATCTGCCGTGTCGTCTTTCGCCCCTATCTCACAACTCTGCCCACAGTCGAAAGAGGAAACGTATTTTCCAACTCCCCCTCATACATGTAATAACTACAAATATTGGATACTTGAGCACTGCATTTGCAATAAATAAATTAACACATTTGGTGTGCCAGGTATGGGAACTTGAATTGAGTACATTACAGGTGCTTTTGTTTCCACACAATATTGTTTTCTGGACAAACAGCAGCTACTTAAGAGTAAACTTATTCTGAAAGAACTAGTTTTCCCATCATACATAGATTAAAAAGAAAATAAGATACTCAGTATGTAAATGAAAACCTTAGGGTGGCTTTTCTGTGTGCTAGTTATGATAGGCAAGCTGTCACAGGCTGCATGTATGGAAATGCTGTAATGTACTCAATCAGCAGTGTACTAACATCATGCTGATGCCAAGGACTCTCCCTGTGTGCATGGGGCAGCAGCATTTCTGGGTGTAGGTGTTGTATTTTGTGAGGGTATGAGATTTTCCAGGTGTTTTGTAGCCAGAGTTCTTGAAAATAAATCATTTCAGTGATTGAAGGTGAAATCTTGTACTAATTATGAATATAAATGAACAAGCTTTATTAGCAGAAGATCCATTTGTTGTTGAGAAAAATTGTCCAGAACTTAAGTGTAATTGATACGTAAGAGGTTTTATTAAAGAGCAAGTCTTGCTTTCTGTGTTATATTACTTGTCTGACATATCCCACATATGCTCGCCAAACGAGGTGCCGCCTCCAGCCCGAGAGCTCGTCACTCTTTGGCGGGTTCATGCTTAGCTACAACAGGGCCGCAGCCTTTGCAGCAACTTTTCCCTGCATGTCTGACCTCTTGCTATCTCTCCCCCCCCCCCCCCCCCCCCCCCCTTTCTCCTCCTTGGGGAACATATCTGTGGTGTTACTGGGAATGTTCCAATGTTCCACGTTGTTCATCTCTGGCATAAGAAGTCTCACCACTGTTTTGGTTCCTCTTTTTCGTCTTTCTGCCTAGGCACTCCTGAAGGCCGGCCCACACATCTGATGTGTAGCAAGTGACTGGGTAACAAGTGGGTAGGGTTTTCACGTGCCTCCTGGTACAGGCCAGGCCCAGGGAGGGGTGATTGCCTGAGCTGTTACCTTCCCAAGTTGCCGATTGGGCCTCTGTCATGTGTTCGGGAGGTGTGACCTGAGTTTTAAACAATCACGTAAGGCAGGTGCGGCCACTTGTGAATGGGTCCCCCAGTTGGGAAGGAGTGCGCCATTGGAGATGCTGGCAAACATGGGGATTTTCTCGCAATGAGCCAATCATCTTCACAATCCATGCCTACGAAAAGTAAACAGAATGAGGCTAACGATTCAGAGACCCTTCCCAGCTGCACCATGGTTCCTCGTGGTTTCGTGCACTGAGGACGGTCAGTCCTTCACAATGGTAAATCAGCTTATTATTCAGAAAGGTGTTCATGCAATTGCCAACCCTGTGAAATTCTGCTCTCGTTTATGGAATGGCACTTAGCTTTTAGAGACTACTTCTGATTTCCAAGCGCAAATGTTTGACACCTCGCTTCTCCACAGCTATCCTTCAGGTCGAGGCCCATAGTACTTTGAATTCTTCCCATGGTGTTATTTAAACTAGGCTGCTTGACAGTCTGACCAAGGCCGAAATCCAATCAAACCTCTCTGATTAGGGTGTCATTGCTGTCCATCAGGTGACGAAAAAGGTAGATTCCTCCTTAATGTCCAAACACACTTATTTTTGCACCTTTGATAGAGTGGTGCTTCCATCTAAGATCAAACTAGGCTATAAAATTATCGTAGTCCGACTGTTCATTTTGAACCCAATGTGTTGCTATCACTGTCATTGTTTCAACCATACTAGAACATATTGTCGACACCCAGCCAAATGTGTAACCTTTGGTAGGGATGCGCATGACTAAGTTTGTCCACCTCCTTCTGCCACTGTATAAACTGCAAAGACGATCGTGCTGCCTCCTCTCGAGATTGTACCATGTACCATGTCCATGTACCTGTCCATGAGATCCAGGTAGAAGAAAAAGTGTCTTACCCAGTCACACACAAGTTATTGGCTAGTCATAAAACCCTGCATTCTAAAGTCTGGCAGTTATAATTCTAGTCTTGCTACGTTTGCTCCATGAAGGACATGTTCATATAGACATGTGACCTCAAATTAAGCCCTGAGGTTGTGAAATAACTCAGTGTCCAGGTAGCATTGCCATCACCTCGTCCTGCTGTGCAACAAGCCATCAAACTCTCGCCTCAAGGGACAAAGCCACCAGCTACACAACCGGCAGGCTGGAAAGGACAGGAGGAATACTCCTGTGACTACTTCTATGTCCCTCCAGCTCACCAACATCTGAGTCTTCCTTCACTAACCGGAAAGGCTCAAAGACGTCCAACAAAAGGCAAACGGTCTTCTTCTTCGCAGACTCGAAGATCCTCTTCAACACGTCATCATGTGATACCTTTGCTCGGCTGGCCTCCCTGTCACCAGTGGACACCGCGAACCGTTTTTCTGCGTTGGACTCCACAGACCGACAGCATAAGAAAGCCGATGCTTCTGTGCAGCTCATGGAGCAGGATCCTCTTGCCTCTGTGCCCTGTAGCAGCGAGTCTTCACAGACTGGCACTCGGCAGCCGCCAAGGTGACACACATTCCATTTTCCTCATCATGACTCCTCCAGTGGAACGTTCACAGCCTTCGATCCCACAAAGAGGATTTATGGCTGCTTTTAGAATTGCAGCATCCGTTGTACCCTGCCTTCAGGAAACAAAATTGCTCCCTCACGACCGTTTTGAGCTTTCGCATTTCTTCCCGGTCTGTTTTGACTCTCTCTCTGAGGTCGGCATTCCATCTTATAGGGGAGTCATGCCGCTCATATGGGATGATGTTCATAGACAACCCATCTCTGATTACCGATCTTCAAGCTGTTGCAGTTCACTTTGTTTTCCTCGCCTGACTTTTTCCCTTTGTACCATTAATATCCCTCTGTGATTCAATGTCACCAGGGCAGACTTCCTCCAGCTTGTTGGGCAGCTACCTCACCCAATTCCCCTACTTTAATGCACATCATCCCCTTTGGGGTTCTCCCAGAACCTGTCAGAGAGGTGTCCTCTTGGATGACCTTCTTAATCAACTTAACCTGTTCTGTCTTAATGCAGGAGGACCCACATTCCTTTCCAAATCCTCGCACACCTATTCCTATTTGGACCTATCCTGCACTGCCCAGCTTGCCCATCATGCCGAGTGGTACGTTCTTTCTGACACCTACTCGACTGACCATTTCCCATGTGCTCTCCAGTTGCTGGCTAGTACCCCACCTGCATGCACACCCAAATGGCAGCTTATTAAGGCTGACTGGCAGCTTTACTCCTCTTTGGCAACCTTCAAAGAAAAAGATTTCCCCAGTTGTGATGACCAGGTGGAATATTTTACAAACGTTACCCTTACTGCTTTAGATCATTCCATTCCTCGCCCTTCCTCTTTACCATGCCATATCCCAGTCACTTGGTGGACAACAGCATGCCGCAACACAATTCACATGCGGATGTGTTCTTTCCACATTTTTAACAGTCATTCAATGACGGAAAACTGCATTCATTATAAACAGATGCGTCAACAGTGTTGTCGCATTCTTTGGGATAGTAAAAAAGCTAGCTGGATTTAATTCACTAGTTCTTTTAACAGTTCCACCCCTTCCTCTGTCGTGTGGGCCAGCCTCCAATGGCTGTCTGGGACCAAGATCCATTCCCCAATTTCCAGCCTGACAGTAGCAGACGATGTCATCGTGGACCATATTGCTATCTCCAACCCCTTGGGCCGCCATTTTGCAGCAATTTCGAATTCTTCCCACTATCTGCCTGCCTTCCTCCATCAGAAACGAGTGGAGGCGGCTTGGGCGATACCCTTCTCTTCTCAGAATTGTGAGTGCTACAATGCCACCTTTACTGTGAGGCAGCTAGATCATGCTCTGAATTCATTCTGATCCTTTGCCCCAGGGCCAGACAGTGTCCGCATTCAGATGTTGCAGCACCTTTCTTTTGTGGGCAAGCACATTCTGCTTAATACGTACAACCACATCTCGGCAGAGGGCACATTTTCTGGTCACTGGCGTGAAGCCATCATCATACCCATACCTAAACCCGGTAAGGACAAACACCTACCTTATAGTGACCGAACTATCTCTCACCAGCTGTTTTCAAGCTGATGGAACATATGATTCATGCCCGGCTGGTATGATGGCTCGAGTCTCTCAATTTACTAACCACTGCACAGTGTGGATTTTAAGCTAGCCATTCTGCAGTTGATCATCTCGTCACTTTGTCCACCCATGTCATAATGGTTTTCTATAGAAATCCCAGACTGTGGCCATGTTTTTTGATTTGGAGAAGGCCTATGACACCTGCTGGTGAACTGGTATCCCCCGTACTCTCTACACATGAGACTTACATGGCTGCCTGCCCCGTTTCCTTGAGGAATTTTTAAAAGACTGAGTTTTCAAGGTGTGTGTGGGTTACGTCGTGTAGGACACCTTTATCCAGGAAAACGGTGTACCAGAGGATTCCGTCCTGAGTGTCATTCTCTTTGCTATTGCTACTAACCCTATAATGGGCTGTCTCCCACCAGGTATCTCTGGCTCCCTTTTTGTTGATGATTTTGCGATCTATTGCAGTTCTCCATGGACCTGTCTCATTGAATGGCGGTGTCTTCAGCAATGTCTCAATTGTCTTTATTCATGGAGCATTGACAATGGCTTTCATTTTTCCACTGCCAGAACCGTTTGTATGAATTTCTGGTGGCACAGTGGTTTCTCCCACCACCTTTATATCTTGGGCCTGTTGTTGAAACTACAAAATTCCTGGGGCTCATGCTCTATAGCAAACTCTCTTGGTCCTCCCATGTGTATTACCTGGCAGCTCACTGTACATGGTCCCTTGATGTCATACCTGTCCTCGGTGGTACTTCCTGGGGTGCAGATCGCACCACCCTCCTCCGTTTGTACCGGTCCCTTGTCCGTTCGAAACTAGACTGTGGGTGCTTTGTTTATGCGTTTGCACATCCATTCCTCTTACGCTGTCTCAACACTAGCCAACATCGTGGCATCCGTTTGGCCACTGGTGCCTTTTACACTTGTTTGGTTTAGAGTCTGTATGCTGAAGCTTCTGAACTGCCACTGTCCTGTTGCCGTGATTTTCTCCTCAGCAGATGTGCATGCCATCTGTCTGCCATTTGAGGCCACCCATCCTATGCCTCCTCCTTTGATGGCTCCTTCGATCACAAGTATGGGGTGCATCCCTCCTGTCTGCTACCTCCTGGAGTCCACTTTCGTCACTTGCTCTGGTGGCTTAACTTCACGCTACCTGCAACTTTGCCTGTAGGTGTGAACACTTCACCACCTTGGTTCCGTATGGTGGCCCGTGTTCACCTTGGCCTTCATTTGCTTCCTAAGGACACTACTCCAGCCTTATCTATCACCTTCAGTTTCATGACCTTCGCATGGAACCCGCAGGGGGCCCACAGTCCCTTTTGTGGGTACATGTGTGGCGCACACAGGGCCCCGAGCTATTGCAGTCTCTTTCTTTTTTCCAGACTGCATTACCATCCCGGTTCCTCTCCTTCCCTGTTTTTGCCCCCCTCCTTTACCTATTGGTGGACTTCTTTATATCGACCTGGTTATCCTCCTGGCTTTGTTTTGGTATATGCTGTTGTTTAGTTTGCTGTTTCCATCTAATTTTCAGCATTTTTGGTCCTCTCGGGGTTTGACCGCCATTTCCAACGTTTTCTGTTCGGTGTGACCCATTTGGGAATGAACTCCCAACCTAGTTTCCATGGTGCAGACTCCTTTCCCCATCCCCTCCCTTTTCCCCTTGCACCCTGGCCCCCTTCCTTCTAGGTCACCAGCACGATAGCAAGTCCTTGTGGTGGGGCTGTTAATTACCCACTTGGCTAAGCCCCCTGACACCACAGGGATCACACTGCTACTACCTGAGCTGTTAATGCCTTGTGTATGCCAAGGAGTCTATGCTCATCACTTTGGGGCATCAGAACTCCCGGCAATGGCCGCCATGCCAGACGGCCCTTGCTGTGGCTGGGTGGCGCCCACGGGACGAGCCCCTGGTTGGAGTGGGTGGTACTAGGCTGGATGCCTTGCACATGAAGCGACGAAAGCTTTGACGTCCTGGCCATTCTGTGGCCGTCTCTAAGAGTGATAGAAGACATGACACTCCTCCTTCCGATCCTTCGGCCTTCCCCTCCCTGACCACCCCCTGGGAAGAGGGTCAAGCTCGCTGGCTTGGGTTGAAACCTTTCCCTCGGTACCTGGTTTGTACCAGGACAGATGGCGAAAGTTTTGCCACGACCAAGCCTTTGTTTTTCGTGGAGTCAATTGAAGATAAGTATGGCGAAGTGGAATCCATGAGTAAAATGCGGTGTGGTTCTTTGCTCATAAAGACCTTTTCTGCTGCCCAATTTGAAGCCCTGCGTGCTTGTTACCATCTCAGTGACTTCCCAGTCTCCGTTGCACCACACCAGTCTTTTGAACTCAGTACAGGGCATCATTTTCCACCGGGATCTTCTCCTCCACCAAACTGACGAGGAGCTCCGTGCAAACCTCGAGCGGTGGGGAGTTCGATTTATCCGCCGTGTACAGCGAGGCCCTATAAACAATTGCACCGATACAGGTGCCTTTATCCTGGCCTTCAAGGGGGGTACCCTCCCAGATAAGGTTAAGGTGATGGTGTAGTGGTGTGATGTGAAACCTTACATTCCACCACCGATGAGATGCTTTAAATGCTTAAAATTTGGAGACATGTCTTCCTGCTGCACCAATGACCCCTCTGCAGTAACTGTGGGTGCCCCCTCCATGAGGGGAGTGCCTGTACTCCCCCGCCAGTGTGTGTAAATTGTAATGTGCAGCATCCTCCATGCTTGCCAGCATGTCCGGTGTATGTGAAAAAACGACGGATTCAAGAGTACAAGACCTTCGATCAACTTACCTACAAAGAGGCTTGTTGAAAGTACGACCGGCTGCATCCCATGCCTACAACTTCTACTTTTGCTTCAGTTATATCTATTCACCCTCCTATCCCTCCTCTTCCCAGCCGTGCCCCATTCGTCCCACACCTTCTGCCTCACCCTCACCTTCCTCCTCCCCCTCCCCATCAGTACCCATACCCACCCCCACCCCTTCAGGTGCTGCTCCCCCTCTCCCGCCGGAGAAATGCTCCCCTTCTTCAGCAGCTGCGGGTAATGGAGCTCCCTCCCGGGACTCCTTTTCACAGCATCCCCCAGGAAGGCAATCTGCAGCTCCACATTGGCCTTGCGATCCGTGGCCGGTGGGTGCCAAGATTGCCAGGTGTAATTCCGTGCCTGACCTTGCTGCAGTCTGCCCTTCTCTTCCTTCACAAGAGAAGAAGCAGAAACACAAGAACAAGGGCAAGGCCCCTCTGGTACCCCGTGAGGTGCCACCTTCCCAACCTCCCCCCCCCCCCCCCCCCTCCAGCCAATGAACCAACAGTGTCTGACCCCACCTATATGGACATTACTCCATCCTTATCCATGACGGATGGCAACTATGCGGCGTGACTGGCTCCGGTCCATTTCCTTCCCATTTGGACCCCAGCCTGAGAATCCTCCAGTGGATATTTGCACTCCCTGAAGTTGCAGCTCCTTCCTTCCTCCTACTCTGCTGCTTGCATTGCTCTCCAGGAGACCCATTTTGTCAATTCTTACTCACCCACCCTTTGTGGGTTCCACACTTTCTGTTGGAACTGAATTGGCCCCTTGCGGGCCTGTGGTGGTGTTTGCACCTTGGTCTGCAAGGACATTTTTAGTAAATGGGTTCCCCTCCATACTGCTCTGGAAGCAATTGCTGTCACGATCCATCAGGCCACTCCAATCACAATCTCTAATCTCTACCTCCCACCTGACAGGCTGCCCACATTCCTTGCCCTAACCACCCTTCTTTAACAACTCCCTTCTCCCTTCCTGCTTCTAGAAGATTTTAATGTCCACAACCATCTTTGGGGTAGTCACAAGACTACTGCCCTGGGCAGGACAGTTCAAGCTGTTCTGGCAGGGCCTGACCTCTGTCTGCTGAACACCGGCGCTCCTACACGCTGAAGTGTGGCATATGGCACTTTCTCTGCCATTGACCTCTCCATCTGCAGTCCCGGCCTTCTTCCCTCCTTTCAGTGGGGTGTTTGTGATGACTTATGTGACAGCGATCATTACCCGATTGTTTTGACCTTCCTTTAGTGTATCGCGCTCCGCCACCCTCCCAGGTGGGCCTTCTCTAAAGCTGATGGTGGTGCCTTCTCCTCTGCTACCATCCCCCCTGTACTGCCACACAGCAGAATTGATGAGTCTACACAACTTTGATTGCTGCCATTCTTTCTGCAGCTGTTTCAGCCATCCCTTCTTCCTCAGGTTCCCCCCATTGGAAGATGGTCTCTTGGTCAATTCCGGAAATTGCTGCAGCCATAAAAGACTGCCGCTGTGCTCTTCAACACTTCAAGCAGCACCCTTCTACTTCTCTCTTTCTGGTCTTTAAATGATTCCGCACCTGGGCCTGTTACCTAATCAAATGTCAGAAACGGGTTTGCTGGGAATGATACGTGGCTGCCATAGTACCTCACACCCCCTCTTCACAAGTATGGATGAAACTCAGGCATATTTTTGGCCATCATCCTCCCACCAGCGTTGCAAGAATTTCTGTTCATGGTGTTGTCCTTATCCATCCGGACTTTGTCGCAGAGCATTTCGCTCAACACTTTGCCCAAACCTCTGCATCAACTCAGTATCCACCCACATTCCTCCTCCTGAAAGAGAGCTCGGAACGACTGCCTTTGTCTTTTGTTTCTCGCTGCTTGGAGCCTTATAATGCCCCATTTAGTGAGTGGCAATTCACCAGTGCCCTCGCCCCCCCCCCCCCTCGCCCCTCATCGGATACATAACCAAATGCTCCAGTACTTATTGGTGGCTGGCCACCTTCGTATACTGACCATTTTCAGCCATCTGTGGAGTGAGGGGGTATTTCCTACTAAGTGGCAGTAAAGCTTTGTTATTCCGGTGTTGAAGATGGGAAGCCACCACTTCAGTTGGATAGCTACAGTCCAGTTAGCCTTACCAACACCCTATGCAACCTCCTTGAATGCCCAGTGAGTTGGTGGCTGTTTTTGGATCCTTGAATCCCGCGACCTTTTATTATTGAATCAAGGTGGTTTTCGCTGTGGCTGCTCTATGGCAGATAACTTGGTCCACCTGGAGTCTGCTATCCGCCCATCTTTTGTCCTTCGGCAACATCTCATTGCAGTCTTCTTTGACCTGCATAAAGCCTATGACACTACCTGGCGCCACCACATACTCACCACCCTTCGCGAATGGGGCCTTTGTGGCACTCTGCTCGTTTTTATCCGTAACTTTCTTTCTTGTCGCTCTTTCCAGGTCCATGTTGGCTCCTTCTACAGCACTTCCCATTGGCAAGAAAATGGGGTTCCACAGGGTTCCGTGCCGAGCATCCCTCTCTTTCTTGTAGCCATTAATGGACTGGTGATGGTGGCTGTTGGGCCAGCAGTGTCCCCCTCTTTGTTTGCTGACGATTTTTGTATTTACATAGCTTCCTCTGTCATGGGTACTGCAGAATGCTATCTACAGGGAGCAATCTACCAGGCGCAATCTTGGTCTCTCTCCCATGGCGTTCAGTTTTCGATGGCCAAGTTGTGTGTCATGTATTTCTGCCATTTCCATACAGTCCATCCCCATCCTGACCTGTTCTTCGATGGCCAATCCCTCGAGGTGGTGGACACCGATCACTTCTTGGGTGTGGTCTTCGATGCCTGTTTACTTGGCTCTTATCTTTGACAGCTGAAAAGGCCGTGCTGGTTACATCTCAATGTTCTTAGATGTCTGTGCAATACCACCTGGGGTGCAGACTGATCTATTCTACTGCAGTTGTACAAAGCGCTGGTCCAGTCTCGTTTAGACTACAGGAGTCCTGTCTATGGTTCTACGTCACCTTCGACATTGCAGTTGTTAGACCCCATCCACCATTGTGGGGTATGACGTACGACTGGTGCTGTGGTGTCTCAAATCCAGAAACAACAAATGTTGCCACACTATTCATATGCTCTGCATATTAGCCATGCTTATAAAATTCAGTAAAATGATGATGATTTCAAGACGCGCAACTAATTGATTATTGGCACTCTTATCTTAATGTGAATGTATACATTTTATGACATGAAGAAAAGAAGAATTTCATTGCTAACATATGTTGTATCATGAAAATATATTAGTAGTTCTGTGACACTGTGTGATAATGTCAATTTTTGGGAGGGTGTGGGAAAAACCTGCGAGAAGCGCAACACACTAAGGGGAGTTGGAATGCCTATATCAACAATGTTATATTGTGTTAACTGGCTTTTTCACATCTCAGAAATCACTGGAGCAATGGACCTGGACCTGCTAATGGACATTGTACATCATGTTCTTAGTGTACTGTATTAAAACTATTGCATTTCAGTGACTAGTTTTGGAAATACTGTTTTTTAACCATACAGTTAAATTTTGTGTACTTGCTCCAAAGTAATATTAGTTACACTTTACATTGTGTTTTTCAAACAGTGGAAAGTTGCAAGATAATGGTAATATGGAAAGGTTAGTTTGTTCCTCACCACATACAGGAGACATTGCATTGCAACATGTGCTATGAAAAAATGATAGAAACATTTTTAGCATTCTTTTCATTGTACCAGTCTGCAACTCATTGCCCCCTTCTTTGTGGTGAGTAACAGTCTATGCTTTCCATATTATTAAATTGTTTTTATTTTAGTGCACTCGACTCGGTATCTGCTTGCTGCAAATCCCAGAAAATTTGGCCGTACTACCTTAAGTAACTCCTGAGATTTAGGGAAAACTGTAACAGAAAGTGTAAATTTTCTGCAACTGCTTCTAAATTTTGAAATGGCAAATAATTCCCCCCCCCCTCCCCCTCACTCAGAAGCACTGTACACCACAATGTGTATTGTCTCTTGACCATTTTCCAAGAATCTTTTCTTTTATTCCTTGTGGACTCCTTGGTAGCCTTTAGTGCAGCATACTTTGCTTTATTGGTGCGGACCTTGTCCATCTGTTAAAGTTCTCTGATGCAATTTACTCCAGGATCAAGTCCTGTACACTGTCACACATTCCATGTTGCCATCATTAAAAGCAGCAACAGTCTCACAGACCCCTCATTTTATTGTCTTCCCCCTAACAAAAACAAATTGTGTATGGAATTGTTGGAAAGTCTCTACCCATGTAATCACTTCAACAATTCAGGATGTGCTAGTTCTGTAAAGGGGTGTTGACCTCCTTGACTGGTTAGGGGTTGGATGTTATTAGCTATATGAAGTTTTGGAGTATTGAGTCTAGCAATATTTACCCTATGTATCTGCTCTGCGAGGATAAAGTTGACGTTTAGCAGGGTGATCACTAACATTAATAATACGGAAGATGCAGTCATTTGCTCATTGAAAGCTAATCCCTAACAATTTGGGAAATAGTTTTGAACCCTCCCAAAATTTGAAACCTGTGTTCCTCTTCACCAATCATTGCTCAGTATGGAGTGCATATCTCCAGAAAAATCAATTAACACCTTATTATAAACATAGACAGCATTCAGTTAAAGGCTGTGCTAAGAGTCCTGTGTCACCATGATACAGAGTAGTGATGGAAAATGAGAAGGGGGGGGGGGAGTGTGTGTGTGTGTGTGTGAGAGAGAGAGAGAGAGAGAGAGAGAGAGAGAGAGAGAGAGCGCGCCTGTGATTGTATGAAACCTGAAGCCATGGAATGGCATCATGACTGCAGAATGGGCGTAGGAGTAAACTCAGTATGTTAAGAATTATGTGAGAGGTTGAGAGGTGTGGGCTTGAAACTTTTTGATAGGATATCACCTTCTCAGCAGACAGATTAAAAGTGAAAGATACAGCTCAATATTTCAAGGCCTGGGTAATTTTGGGTGATGTGACCAGTTGGTGACAGGTAGTGGTGGCATGTTTGTTAAGCAGTCCACATACAATATGTGAAAGTTTTCATAGATGAACTATTATAGTTTTATGACATCACATCTACATCTACATGGATACTCCACAAATCACATTTAACTGCCTGGCAGAGGGTTCATCGAACCACCTTCACAATTATCTTATTATTCCAATCTTGTATAGTGCGCGGAAATAATTAACACCTATATCTTTCCGTACGGGCTCTGATTTCCCTTATTTTATCATGGTGATCGTTCCTCCCTATGTAGGTTGGTGTCAACAAAATATTTTCGCATTTGGAAGAGAAAGTTGGTGATTGGAATTTCATGAGAAGATTCCGTCACAACGTAAAATGCCTTTCTTTTAATGATGACCAGCTAAAATCCTGTATCATTTCTGTGACACTCTCTCCCATATTTTGCAATAATACGAAATGTGCTGCCTTTCTTTGAACTTTTTCGATGTACTCCATCAGATCCCACACCAGGCAGCGGTATTCTAAAAGAGGATGGACAAGTGTAGTGTAGGCAGCCTCCTTTGTAAGTCTGTTACATTTTCTAAGTGTCCTGCCAATAAAACGTAGTCTTTGGTTAGCCTTCCCCACAACATTTTCTGTGTGTTCCTTTCAAGTTAAGTTGTTCGTAATTGTAATACCTAGGTATTTAGTTGAATTTACGGCTTTTAGATTAGACTGATTTATCGTGTAATCGAAGTTTGAGTTCCTTTTAGCACCCATGTGGATGACCTCACACTTTTTGTTATTTAGGGTCAACTGCCACTTTCTGCACCATTCAGATATCTTTTCTAAATAATTTTGCAGTTTGTTTTGATCTTCTGATGACTTTATTAGTCCATAAACAACAGTGCCGTCTGCAAACAACCAAAGACAGCTGCTCAGATTGTCTCCCAAATCGTTTATATAGATAAGGAACAGCAAAGGGCCTATAACGCTACCTTAGGGAACGCCAGAAATCACTTCTGTTTTACTCGATGAATTTCCATCAGTTACTACAAGCTGTGACCTCTGACGGAAAATCGCAAATCCAGTCACATAACTGAGACAATATTCCATAAGCATGCAATTTTACTACAAGCTACTCGTGTGGTACCATGTCAAAAGCCTTCCGGAAATCCAGAAATACGGAATCGATCTGAAATCCCTTGTCAGTAGCACTCAACACTTTATGCGAAAAAAGAGCTAGTTGTGTTTGACAGGAACGATGTTTTCTAAACCCATGTTGACTGTGTGTCAGTAGACCGTTTTTCTTTGAGGTAGTTCATAATGTTCGAACACAATCCTGCTGCATATCGACGTTAATGATATGAGCCTGTAATTTAGTGGATTACTCCTACTACCTTTCTTGAATATTGGTGTGACCTGTGCAACTTTCCAGTCTTTGGGTTCGGATCTTTTGTCGAGCGAACGGTTGTATATGATTAAGTATGGAGCTAATGCATCAGCATACTCCGAAAGGGAGGACCAGAAGACTTGCTTTTATTAACTGATTTAAGTTGCTTCACTACTCTGAGGATATTTACTTCTACGTTACTCATGTTGGCGGCTGTTCTCGATTTGAATTCTGGAATATTTACTTCATTTTCCTTTGTGAAGGCATTTCAGAAGGCTATGTTTAGTAACTCTGCTTTGGTAGCACTGTCTTCACTAGTATATCCATTGCTATCACGTGGAGAAGGCATTGATTGTTTCTTGTCGCTAACATACTTCACATACGACCAGAATCTCTTTGGATTTTTTGCCAGGTTTCGAGACAAAGTTTCGTTGTGGAAACTTATAAGCCTCTCACATTGAAGTCCGCACTAAATTTCAAGCTTCTGTAAAAGATCGCCAATCTTGGGATTTTGTGTCTGTTTAAATTTGGCATGTTTGTTTCTGCAACAGTGTTCTAAACCATTTTGTGTAGCAAGGAGGATCAGCTCCGTCGTTTGTTAATTTACTTGGTGTAAATCTCTCAATTGCTGCCAGTACTATTTCTTAGAATTTAAGCCACATCTGGTCTACACTTATATTATTAATTTGGAATGAGTGGAGATCCTCTCAGGAAGGTGTCAAGTAATTTTTTATCTGCTTCTTTGAATAGGTATATTTTTCACTTATTTTTCAAGGATTTGGGGGTTACAATATTCAATCTCGCTACGACAACCCTGTGTTCACTAATCTGTGAATCAGTTTTGATGCTTGTTATTAACTCCGGATAATTTTTTGCTAAGAGGTCAAATGTGTTTTCACAACTGTTTACTATTTGTGAGGGCTCATGAACTAACTGCTCGAAATAATTTTCAGAGAATGCGTTTAGCACAATTTCAGATGATATTTTATGTGTGTCTCCGGAACTGAACATATATTTTCACCAACATGTAGAGGGTAAATTAAAGTCACCACCAACTATTATCATATGAGCTGGGTACGTCTTTGAAATCTAACTCAAGTTTTCGTTGAACCTTTCAGCCAGTGTATCATCTGAATTGGGAGGTCGGTAAAAGAATCCAATTATTATTTTATTCTGGTTGCCAACAATGGCATCTGCGCATACTAACTCACAGGAAGTATCTACTTCAATTTCGCGACAAGTTAAACAATAGAGAATTTCTCGTTCCAGTGCATTCCAAAGCATGATAGACTGAATAAAACGCATCA
This sequence comes from Schistocerca cancellata, assembly GCF_023864275.1. Taxonomy (NCBI): domain Eukaryota; kingdom Metazoa; phylum Arthropoda; class Insecta; order Orthoptera; family Acrididae; genus Schistocerca; species Schistocerca cancellata. The sequence continues at coordinate 253,143,757 of NC_064634.1, forward strand.
GATTTCTGCTTCGGGGAAGGAATAAGGCCAGTTAGATGCAGAATCACCTTCTGTGTCACAAGCAGAACTAAGTAGACTCCTTACCGGTTTACATCATTTGTAGAAGCAGCCCACATTTGTAGGATTTTGTGTTACAACTTACCTCATATGAATATATGGTGTATAAGAGCACCGCATCTGCATGTGTGCAAGCTGCCCGCTCACTTCCTCCCCCCTCCCCCCCCCCCCTTTACCCCACACGCAGGAACTAACTAAAAATGTCATAAAGAACCACGTCCACACAACATTGCGGACCCATGTTGTCAGCTCCAGTTTCCCTAGTTTATTCTCCACAGTTACACATAACCACAAACTTTCATTGCCGACAAAACTTTCTACATTGTCAGTACATGTCTTCACAGTACAACTGCTCATAAGATGCTTCATCCAACATTTAGTTACACTGATCAACAAGAACAGAGATATGGCAATTTTAGTGTGAAGATGTGTGTAAACAATTGGTTATTCGATATTTATTAACTAAAAGCTACTACATTTCATTACTATTTCATGGAGAAAAACAGATGTCAATTAATTTATCTTTCAGAGTAATTACATAAACAATAAGTATAATTATAATTATCATTTTAAATATTCATGACTTCAGATGTGAATGTAACTGGAAAATACATTAAAAATGCAAAGTAATTAAATTTCTGATGAAATAATTTACCTTGTGTTAGCTTCATACTTCATTTCTGTTTGTAAAATGTAACATTTCGGTTACGACTTCAAAATTATAGTAAATGCAGAATTACAGTATCAATCGCATTGGATCATGTTATGAACTAATTCATATCAAATTCTGCAGTATATGATGGAAAACACACACACACACACACACACACACACACACACACACACAAATAAAAAGTAACAATGATGAAATAATTTCTGTCCCTTATGGAAGAGTATTCTAAATTTATATCACGCTATTTGTAATGAAAGCTCTGAAAGCTAGAACTTTCTTTCTGCCTTGTATCTTATTAGGGGGTATTGAAGTTTTCATTGATCTGTGCTACAGACAGAATAACATGTGTAGCACATGAACAATTGAGGAATGTGTGAGGTAATAGAGATACTTTAGCAATGTTACACACATCCACTTTTGTAAACAAACTGATTTGCATGAGATACGTCCATAAATTGCTGCTAAAGAGCAATAGTTGCAAAACACGAGGAGTGCATTCTGTGTGATATACCAGTTTGGTTATAACAAGGGAAACTCCGCATTGCACCCCCCCACCCCTCAGATGTAGCAGTAAGGTGGCCCAGTGGATACCCTGTCAAAAATATATATTAAGCATGAAAACAGGAAGATGGTGTACTGAACTGTGATAAAAAGCAAAATAGAAGCAGTGAATGGTCTAAGAGGAAGAAGTACAATAAAGAGCAGCCTGAGACAGCAGTGGTGCCATGTTCAAAACTCCCTTGTGCCACTTATTTTATTTCTTATTTTTCACAACATTATGAACTGTCCATCCTGTCATTGAAATGTTTTGTTCTCTTTCTGTAGTCGTGGCAATTGTCATACTATACGTTTGTTATAGAATATGAGTCATGTGGTAAGAATACATTACCATCGTAAGTAAATGTGATGTATAGTGGGAGCAGGCGAGATACTACATAGATGTTGCACAGAAATGAAAACAACAAATAAACGGAAAGAGTCAAAACTTCAAAATGGAATGCAACTTGAAAAATGTTAAAAACATATGTTTTGACAGAGCACAGAAAAACTGTGTGATAGTGAAGCTGTTGCATTCATTTGTTTCAGCTTATGTGACAAACTATTAAGTTTTCATTGTTTCCTTGGAAGTGATCATTCACATTCACACACACACCTGTACCAGGCAATGGGGCATGTCTCACTCACCAGTGGTACAAATTAGGTACAGGGTGTATACGACCCGGGACAACCGGGAAAAACACGGGAATTTTTTCATCCGGGAGAAAACCGGGAAAAACCCGGAAATTTTTCGGAATTCCGGGAATTTTTCATTATTTTAGATTTCAGTTAATTTTTTTAAAATTTTGGCTGCAGAATTGATTCCCTAGCAAAGAATGTTTGTATCCTGCTGCTGGAGAATGATACTGCAGCAATAAAATATAAACGAGAGGGGGAAAAAATAAAACTTTAGTGACAAAGGAAATGTGCAATTTACAACAACAAAAAACCGTGCACCCACAAGCGTTTGCAAATAGCAAAAATATGTCAAAGGTCGTAGGGCGCAGACTGTAATTCTTCGTAACAATAAACTGCATGCTTTGAGCATGACGTCACAACTGTTCACATTAGGTTCGTTTGACCAATTGCCAGCGGTCTGTTGCGCAGGTTCATTTGACTCGCGTCTAAGCAGTACCTTCTCGCGCTACTTGAAGTTTGGCTGTTAGCTGTATCGGTAGCAGCAGCAAGCAGCCAGATGCACACGAGAAAGTTTTTACTCGCGCGCCGTAGCTGCCAGATTCATGCTTGCACAGAGTTGTAGTGGGGAGGGGTTAACCTCCACGTGACACGTGTTTACGTTAAGTGATTTCGCTGCTTCTCTTCGTGTACAGCTCCCAAGTCAAATGAAAACCAAACGGATTTCCGTGGGCGGGAGCTATCAAGTGAATTAAAATATTCACATAATTACGAAGGGCAGAAATATATTATTAATTTCAGTTTTCTGATTTTATTTTATTTCCAAGTTGTTAGCAGTCAAGCATTAATCGCCTTGCAGAACAGTGAAGTTATTTTTGCAAGTTTGCTAAAGAAATTTAGCTTTATTAATCTTTCCGCTGAGGCAATCATTTTATTTGAAACGAAGTGTTTCATTCTACAGTATTAGCTAATTCCAACTTTTCGCTGAATTTCAAGTGCACGTTACCTTCTGCCATATATGGCATTATGCCGTAATAAAGAACCAAAAATGAGATCGTAGAGTACTGGTACTCCAAGGAAATTTACATCCCAAAAACCACACTGAAAAGCTTAATATCAGATGGGACCTACTTCATTGTGAATCTGGAAAAAGCCAATTCACACTTCAAGCCGAATTATGCATTTTAGTATGATTTACGAAATTCCGATGCTCTTTGGAGCACCCTCTGATGCCCTGTTTCTTGTATGGTGTAATGTAAGCTCTTTTAGTGCTTAATACAAACGAACATACGGGCTTCTTACACCACTGCAGTTTCACACGCACAATAATGCCTGTTTTCTGGCGCTCTCTGGAAACATAAATCGAACCTATTTTTAACAGTCTTCGGATAGTATTGCGAACGGTGGTTAGAAAAGCGCTACTTTCAAAGTAAATTTCTTTTTACGCAAGATGAATTACGTTACGTGTGAGAAAGTGGGATGGATATCTAAATCACAGAGCGTTCGAAAATGAACAGTTTGAGGACTAGCCACTTACAAGAATTTCGACCCGACACATTTATGTCATAGTTTTAAATTTACTGGCACATTTGTGTGATGTATCTTAAAATATAACACACGCAAAAAAGATCAATATTACATGTGAAAGCTTAGCTTCTGTTGTAGCGTATTAATCCTAGAGACTAATATTATATGTGAAAGCTTAGCTTTTCTTGTAGATATACGGTACTGTGTACATTAATGTAAACCGTTAACTTTTCCTCTTGCGTGTTCGCGCTATGTAACCAGTGATCTTGCTATTGGCTGACTATAACACGTGTCCTATGCTCTGAATAACTGCTGCCATCGGCTGACGAGATCTCGTGGCTTGAGCTATGACTCGCTTACAAAAGGACATAGCAACCTCGGTTTCAACGCTCCGCAAACTAACGCGCTGTGTTTGGTGTAATTCGAATTTATACTTCCGTAATACGAAAATATGGAACGTATATGTTGCTTCAAATTTTTCCAACACTTCTCTCCTTTTTAAATTAGAAGTCTCTCCAAAACTTCTCTGCCCGTCTTTTCTTTTTTTTTTCCGGGAAGTTCTACGCGATTGTATAAAACGTTAACCATTCAAAGAATTGATAAGTTTTACAGTTCCGAGGGAAAATCTACGGAAAACCTACTGTCACTTAGCACAGAAAAAGTGTATTTTCGCCCGGGAAAAAGCGTATTTTTTAAACGGGATATCCGGGAATAATCCGGGAATTCTTTTTCCTTGTCCCCGTATACACCCTGTAGGTATGTCGATAAGAGATTCCTATCACATGATGTACATGCTGTCACTAATGCCATATATGGCACAACAGATGTGTTTTCTGGTGGATGATTCAGTTGACTTATGGCCTTGTCATCAAATGTTTGTCTTTTTCATTTGAAAGCCACTTTATTTCGGCTGCTGCTAGAGTAGTTGTGCAGAATCAACTGTCATTATAGGTCCCCACCTTACCCCTCGCTGTTGCAAACTGACATTACATCATGACACAAACACAAAAGTGAATAAATCGTAATGTGAAGAAGAAGAAGAAGAAGAAGAAATTGGCACAAAGGAGTTTTGAATATGGCTTACCCGCTTGACGGTCCAACACCATAACCTCTTAACCATGACGCTGTTCCTCTTTCTGGCTGCATTATATTGCACTTCTTGTTCCTGGAGTGTTCACAGTTTCGATTTTGCTTTCTTTCACACTCCAATATACTTTCTTCCTGATTTCATGCTTGATCTGTGTTCAGTTTTTGACGGGCTATCCACTGGGCCCTCTTGTTGCTAAATCTGAGGGGGTGTGACGACGAGTTTCCCTTGTAAGCGTGTACCAGCTGTTATGGAATGTATGTCTGGCTTGCTTCATGATGAGAATAGTAGGCCTATGTGAGGATGACATTAGAGATGTGGGAAGAAGTGTCCTGAGAGATATGCTTGATTAGTTGGTCAGGACATATTCTTCTGTTTGAGTTCAGTGGAGGGGTGACAGCAGGGGAGACAGCTAGAAACATTTGCACTGTGTGTGGGATTAATGTCATTGGAAAAAAGATTTTCTCGTTTTAAGGCGGTTCATCTTGACATTAGTGACTCCACTTAGCAACTCCCTGCATACAGACCTGCGTGCATCCACAAAAGATAATGTTATGACTCTGGTGGAACAGTGACTGTGTGGAGTGCTATGAATTGCTTCCCTGCTGTGTAACTATCAGTGCTGACATTTACTGTCAACAACTGAGATGTCTTGCTGTCGCAGCCCAGGAAAAATGACCGAGAAGACTGCATGATGGGATGCTATTCCACGATATTGTGTACCCACATTCTGCTAGATTGATAAAAACTACACAGGAGTTAGATTGGGCAGTCATTCTGCACCCACCTTATTCAGCTGATCTTGCATCCTCAGATTTTCAACTTTTTTGCTCTCTATTGAATAACCTTCAAGGAACACTTTTCCAGATGAAAATGCGTTCCAAACATAGCTAGAGAAATTACTCAACTCAGAACCATGTGATATTTGCAGTTACAGAATCAAAAAGTTACCTCAGCATTGGCCAACTGTTGTAAATAATGACAGAGAATACAATATTGATGACTAAAGTCTCTGTTATATGTATCTCTGGTGTTCATTAAACTTACGGAAAAAGTATATGAATATATGTGTCAGCTTGATAGTGAGTAAAAGTTGTGGCAAGATAATCAGAATATTAGTTTTTACTGTAGGTGTGGTATTCGGGGGAACTACTTTTTATTGTGGACCTGACAACAGTCAAAATGGTGGGTTGTTGTTTGTTCTAAACATATTTTACCACTTTTGTTGAAACCCAGCCATCTCAATTCTCTCACTTGCTAAAGCTTCATTACTTCTCCTTACATTACCCTGCATGTGGGGTGTGTTCAAAGTGTTGAGCCACCTCCTTTCCTGCATAACCTTGCGAAGCCTTGAAAGCCTTTCTTCAGTGGATATGTGATGGAGGACATACATGTGTAGTTGCAAATTTTCTCCTGCTAGCAGAAATCAATCACTGACAGTCACTCTGTGACTGAGGACACATAGTGAGTGCTTATCGAATTGTAAGTTATAAAGTGGAACAAATTGAGTGGCAATGTTGCATCAAATTCTGTCAAAAGCTTGGCTATATGCAATGGAAACCATTTGCAAAGTTCAGCAGGCTTGTAGGGCCAATGCCACAAGCAACTCAAGGGACAACCGCTGTAGAAGTGGCACACATCAGTGTGTCATATCACATTACGAGACCTCGCAAACAAGATGAGCTCAGTGTGGGATCAGTACACTCAGTATTGACTAACAATTTGTGCAAGGAGAATGTGTCAATAAATTCTTGCCGAATTGCTGAGGGAGGGAGATACACACACACTTCAGATCTGCAGCAATGTCTAGACAAGATTTACTGTTTTCTTTGACACTCATGGGTGGTGCTTCAATACACAGCACAAGGTCAATCCATCACTGTGGAAATTCTTCAGCATCAGGAGGCCCTTTGTCACCTTCATGCAGAGCAGTGCAAACAACCATATCCGTGTACAGCAAAAACTAGCTCCAACGTGATAAATCACCTGCCCATTCTGCGTGTCTGATTCAGATTTTCCACAACAAACACATTGCTGTGGTTAGGCAGGCTCCCTACTACTCTGACATGGCTCCGTGTGATTTTTGGCTATTTCTCCAACTGCTGGTACTCATGAAAGGAACATGATTTGATTCATGTGGATTATGATGGCCTGGCTGATCACCATTCCAATAGACGCATTATTGATGGTGTTAGCTGTTGTAACTTTACAGAGGTAAAGAAATTGACACAGAATGTAAAGTGAGGTTTGCATCAGATCTACTGAAAAACCAAATGAAGTTACATGTAAAGTGAGGTGAGCTGCTGCATGCGCTTTGGCAGGAAAAATCTGTGAAGTTCTGGAAGTTACCGACAAGGATGTGGAACTATGCCAATTCCAGTGCTGTGGCCAGCTACACTGTGTTTCTCAGTTAAGGATCTATGGTGTGAACAGCCTGATTGAGGTAGTTTAACAGATTCTTGATTGGGTTTAAATCCAGGGAGTTTGGTGCTCCTGTAACCAAGCATGTACATTGTTGGTTGTGTGACTTGCTGCATTGTCATGCTAGTAGATGCCATTGTGCTGAGGAGAAGCAAACTGCAGGGTAGCCACTCAATGTAGAAACTGGGAAAACTGAGAAACATCAGGGAATTGTAAAATTCTGGGAAAAAGCAGGGATTTTTCACATACAAGATCTGTGTAAAAAGTATACGACCTTTGATTTTCCCGCGCAAAATAGACTATAGCGCGGTGCCACTGTACGCTGTAAAGGAAGAGACCTTTATGTGTATGTGTTGTCCCCACTTTCCAACGCATCAGTCGCTGCCTGTCGGTTGCTGAGGGAGGTGCTAAACAACGTGTTTGTCGGTTTACTGATTCTCTCAAAATGATAATGTGTTGAGCAAAGATACTGCATCAAATTTTGTCAATAGCTTGATGATTCGCATCAAAGTTTGTCAATAGCTTGATGATTCTCAAAGTGAAACAGTTTGTAAAATTCAGCAGGTGTTCGGAGAAAATGCTATGGGTGTAACACAAATTAAGGAGTGGTTCAGCCAATTCAGAAATGGCCGCACATCAGCGGAGAGTGACCAGCGTTCTGGCAGTCCTCAGATTGCTTGGAGTGCAGCTGTTGTTGAATTGTGCATCACAAAAATGCACCAGAAGGACAAACAGTGACAAAGGAGTACTATCAAGATGTTCTTCATGACGCAGTTTGGTGCAGAAGACCAGACATGTGGACGGCGAAAAACTGACAACTTCATCATTCATCCCACTTGATCCAATATTTCTTGGCCAAACATGAAATTACAGCCATGCGCCAACTTCCTTACTCTCCAGACATGATACCTTGTGACTTCCAGTTGCTTCCAAAATTGAAGACGCCACTGAAAGGATCTCATTTTTAGAGTAGAGAAGAGATAATGTGGAACACGACAGAACTGAACACCATTCCAAAAGAAGAATTCCAGAGGTGTTTCCAGCAGTGGAAGGATCGGTGGGCTAAGTATGTGCAGGCACAAGGGGGCCTACATTGAAGGGGATTAGGGTCCCAACCTCATCACATATTCGAAATATTTTTTCTGGCCAAAGGTCCGATACTTTTTAGACAGGCCTCATATTTCTTATTTCTGGGATTTAAGTTCATAGCTCTAAAAACGGCGCACTTTTTTAGTGTCATACAGATCTCGTGTAAAAGATGCTGAAGTGTTTGAAATGTTCTACTAGTGGCGAGTGTTACATGGCTCACTAAGACAGGTTTTGCCAAGAAGCAGATAAAGATATTCAGTACATGTGAGCCTTGCTACCAGGTGATGTCGTGTGAAGCAAGATATTTCTTCCACAGCGCGGCTGGCATGTATTAGTTTTTTGAACTGGGTGACATCACAAAATGTGCAATTCCTCCACTTTGCAAAACCTGTGTTAGTGAGCTGTGCTTCATTATTTCATGTTACCATTTTCGTTTCAGTATATGTTGAAAAGTAAGTTACGAATTGCAATTTTGTTTAACAGTTAATACATGGCAGTAATATTTATTTATACTTGTTGAACTAAGATTATGGTATAACTTTTATTAAGCACAGTACCCAAGTTGTGTTTTTAATGTATATATGCATCAGATTAATCGTGCAGTTTTCATAATTAAGTACCTAAATAATAAGAAAACATCTTTCACAGATGAGTGCTGGTAGCAGATGTACTTTCAACCTTCTGTGGTAGCTCAATGAAGAATACTGAGTATGGTTAGATGAAATGAAAAAAAAGACAAGTATTTTGCCTACTGTACACTAAGCAAAGATCATTTGGTTTAAGTAATGTGGGTAGAGATGCATTAACAAGTCATGTGGAAGGGAAGAAACATAAATTTGCATTTAAACTTTCAAAGAAATGTTTACCTGGGTCTCGTTTTGTCAAAAAAGATTTAGAAGCTGGTTGACTCACAGAGCCTTTACATCTGGAAAGTGATGAATAAGTACAGTGCAAGCATTTTGTTCGTCAAATGCCACTTCTGATACTCGTGCAAGACAAATTCTGTAAACATCGGAGCAATCGACAAAAGCTGAAATTGTGTGGTGCCTGAGTGGCATGATTCAGCAAGATCTTTTTGCAACACAGCAGATACTGTTTCTCTTTTTACGTTGTTGTTTCCAGATAGTGCTGTTGCACCAAAAATGCAGCTATAGCGTACCAAAGTTGTACACGCAATTTTTTAGTGATATCATTTCAAAAACTGTAAAAAAAGTGACTTGTTGCATGCTGTGACAAAAGTTTAAATATAATCACTCAGAAGCAACAAAAGGATTTTGGAATACCGAGAAAAACGAGGTCTCCCTGAGATATTTAACATCTGTTTCTTAGGACAAACAACAACATGAAACTTTTAAATGGGTTAAAAAGTGGTTTGTATGAAGAAAACATGAAGAAATTTATTCAAATATCAATAGATGGTTCTAATTTCAACTTTGAAGGTATTGCAAGAATTAAGTGAGGCAAAACAATTACAGGTGCAGTTCTTTTAAAAATTGTTACCTGTGTATTACACACACTACATTATGCTTGTAATACAGATTTTAGAAACGTTGGTTGGAATACAGTAGAGTTTTTGTGATCATTGTATTATTTATTCAAGGATATGCCACAAGAAGAGGTAATTATATTAACTCTACATGTTCCAGTATTTCCCACTTAAGCTTTGCTGAATGAGATGGCTAGAAAATATAAATGTAGCTGAGTGAGCTATTTCTATATTGTCAAATTTATCAGTGTTTGTTACAGATGATGATCAGTCTGTGTGTCAGACTAGTCAGAGTTTCAAAGTAGTTTCAGAGCACATCACGTGTAAATTACTTGGCACAAAATTGAAATTTTTTGTATCTGTTGCTTCACACATTGAACCATTTTTAACTGGGTCCCAAAGTGATGTCATCAGCTCCCATTCCTTATGGTGTGTTGACAAATATTGTGAAGATTTTTATGAAATGTATCATAAAAGAAAGTTTTGAACAGTGTATCTTATTTTCCCTCAACTGACCTAACAAAGGTAATTTTATTCCTTCAGGAAGTATTGATCTTGGTTTTGCAGCAAAAAATAGTTAAAGTAGGTTAAAGGCATCACTGATTTAAATATACTACAGTTCCGAAATGACTGAAATGTCTGTTCATCCTGTATGAAGATACTGTTACAGAAGTTAATGGAGAAGTCACCATTAAAATTTTCTTTGACGAAGACAATTTCATTTTTAGATCCAAATTTGGTGGCATTCAAATCAGCAGAAGCAACCACTCATGTACACTTGTGCCTTCAGCTTGTGGTTGAGAAAGAATGGCTTTCTGGAATGCAGAAGCACCAGTTTAAGGAGTTTATTGCACTATCAAGAATAAAAGAAGAAATGTCCATGTACAAATGAAAGGAAAGTATACTGGATCAACACTGAATCAAACTTTTAAGCTCATTTGTGGAAGAGGAATTTCCTGATGTAAGATCTTTGGTAAGATTTATTTCCTTAATTTCTCATGGGAATGCGTAATTGGATTGGGGGTTTTCTGTGAATTCAGAATGTGTCATAGAACATCGAAAAGAAAATATGCTGATTGCTCAGTGGCAGGTTTTTGATGGTTATTATTTCTTCTGGAGAGATAGTAAATTTGAAATAACAACACAATTCATACGTACAGCGAAAAATGGTCATTCTCATTATGTGGAGTCACTGGAAATGGAGAAAAAAGAAAACAAAAAAACAAAAGGAAAAGGCAGAGTGGCAGAGAGACACTGAAGAAATTAAAATTCTTACAATGAAAAAGTTAAAATTATTAACAGATGCTGGAAAGGAAGAGGAACTTAATGAAGAAAAATTCAAGAACTTGTAAAGAAGTCTCACAAAAAACTTTCTTCCTTATAGTTATGTATATTTGAGGCATCTACAGAATTTTTAGTAATTTCAAAGTAATGTTAAAGTTTTTCTTACAATCTGCATGTGGAGAAGATTATCTACTTGCAATACGGTTACATGTGTGTTAATGTGACTAGTATATTGTTCTATTCAATACTGATTGTGTAACAGTAAAATATAAGGAACTACACTCTCCACATCATCAAACGGGAGATTCAGTTTATTAAATACCATCTCACAAGAAGTCTTCCAAAAGTGTGTGAATTTTGGATTTGCATTGAATTGTAAGTATTTTGCCAGTATTTTTATTTAAGTAGTAGGCCATTAGTTAAACTTATGCCTGTTTACACACAACTAATAAATGTGATATTTTCAATATTTATCACAATTTTTGGTGGTCAAATCAGTTAATTTAATCTTATTTCGGGTGTCTATTAAAAATGTGTACACTTTATATCTGGAATATTCTTGTCAGGTATGTGTGCTTTATCCAGTTCACTTTACCATTTGGTGGCACATTGAAATGGCAATTTGCCTGAGTACATTAAATACTTTCAATTATACTGCATAATCTAAAACCGGCAATTTAAAGAAAAGTAAAAAATACTGAATATTTTAAGCATGCTCAACATTCAGTTTCTACCCCTAAAAAGACTAATATTGCAGATGTTGTGTCATTAGGATTAAAAGGGTAGAGTGATCAGCTAAGCTTGTTCACACATTTTACATAAAACATTGAAACTTTTATTAAATTTAACATTATCCCACATCAACATATCAAAACAGACTTACATGGTGTCACAGCTCAAAGAAATATGAATTTGAGAGCAAGCCAGAATTACTTAAGACTTAAGCCTTCACTTACATCATTTAAGAAAACAGTTCAGCAAATCTCATATCAATACAGCTTTATCCAGTGTGTCTTTCAATTATGTAAACAAGTTGGACAGTAACTACGAATTCAGAAATACTTAGTGTTAGGAGAAGAAAGGCAGGTATGTAACGCAACAGTGAAAAAATCTTATCTGAAGAAAGAATGAATGGTTTAGTTGTTTAATAACTGGCAGCTAATACCTAACTGTGGCGTATAAGCCTCAATGTCTTTGAGAAAAATATACTTCAGTCAAGACAAGTGTAGCTTAATTGTAAAAGATTAAATTGAAAACTAGGCAAGACACTCATACAACAATAACTAGCAAAGGAAACTCTCGATCACATGGTTTTCTTTGGCACATTATTATGCAAACGTAGGGAATGAAGCTGCTTAAAGACTGGTACATCAATCACGGGGAAAACTATCTTTCAGCATTTCCAACTAACATTAGAAAAAGCTATAATAATAGACACAGTACGTACATGATACACTCATGTTCAGAAAAAAACAGAACACCATGAATGTTTATAGAGGAGATGTTCATATTCGCAGAGCATGTATGTTAGTATATTCTGCAGAAATGATTAGCATTTCATTCACCCTGTTCAGCATGTGTCCTATTGCCTAGTAGGCACAGAATCCACCATGGGCCCTGATAACTTTTCCATGCTTCATGACATCAACAGGTATAAGGCGTGAATGGCCTGTGGTATAGCCATCCACTCTGCGTTTATCTTGTTCCATAGTTCATCTGTGGTGGATAGCATTGGATCACAGCACTGTACCTGTCGTTTCGCCATATCCCATACATTTTTGATTGGTGGCAAGTCTGGTGATCAGGCAGGCCAGGGCAAAAGGTTGACATACTATGACACCAAGAAGGCAAGTGTTCCTGCAGGAACATGTGGTCATGCATTGTCTTGCTGACAAATGGCATCTGAGGTGTTATGAGGAAAGGGTATGGCTACGGGTCGCACTGCTCTCACATGCACCAACTGTCATTTGTGGTGGTACCCAATAGCAATCCCCACCATAAAGCGTTAAGTTGGCACTGAATGTCTTGTGTGAATGCAGCCACTGTGATGCTGCTCCCGCTGTCTGCAGTGAACCAAAATGCAGCCATCATTTTCAAACAGAACCTGGATTCGTCCAGAAACACTGTCTGATGCCATTCCTATCCCCAGTGACATTGTTCCATACAACACTGCTGTCTGGCATGTTTCTATACATTCATCAAAGGCAGTTGGAGAAGTTGACGAGTCACATGTAACTGTGCCATAATAAATGGCAACGGACTGTCACCACTGATAGTGTATGATGTGTTACATTGTTCCACTGTTGCGCTGGAGCCGAGGGGGGGGGGGGGGGGGGGGCGCGTTGGTTGATGTCTGGGTAGTGCAGTCTGACCCATCTCGTTGTGTTCTATGGCCTTCTTTGAACCGTTCTGCACACACCCATTGCACTTCTGAAACACTTCATCTTAAATGAGCAGCAATTACCCGGATGGATGCATCACATTCTCTTATGCCAATAAAGTGCCATCTTTCAAAATCACTGATTTTTTTGGTGCAGTTCATGCAGTATGTCTGCCAGGAGTCCTGCATGTCTCAAGTCACACTTTTCCATCCACCTTCAGTTTATAGTGGCAACGAGAGCCGCAGTCACATTTTACCAGTAGGTGGTGGTGCACCATGATATTGATGTTGGACCCACAGGCTAATGTGGCTCAAATGCTTATCATTTCTGGGGAACATACTCGTGTACATGTTCTGTGAAAATGAATGTCCTATCACTAGTTGTTCAAGGTGTTCTGTTTTTTTCTGAACATGAGTGTAATATAAGACATAAACAGTGTTAGCTTCCATTTTTCACTGCATTCTGCACCTGCATCACTTTCCTTCATACCTGTGGCAGACATTTAGCATATCAATTCTTTCAGGTACTAAATGTAAAGGGAATCTAATCTGCAACAATAACTAATAGCTATTAATCACTGTTCTTAACATCAAGTGCCAGCAGTTCAACATTTCCTTTCACTACTTCTACTGGCTGGCATCAATACCAGTACACATTCTAGTAACTGATAGTTAATCACTTGAGTACAACTCAGATTCATAAAATAATGAGGAGAAATTTCAACGCCAAAAGAAACAATCTGTATTCTTTAATTCAGGAACACAGTCTGTTGATGGACTCAAGACAGTACCTTTTAGCACAAATAGTAGGCACAGCCCAGGCTCACTACACACACAAGTGCACTCTCTTCCATCGTACAGGCCCAGCAGGATACAGATGTCTGATATACAGTCTTTCATAGCATAAACTTAAGGACACACACCAGGCCAGTTGTGGACATTTGTTTACAAGGAAAGCCGTCACAACTGTCTGCTTCCTCGTCGCACTCAGTACTGTCACCAACTGTCTCCTCCTTGCTGCCCCCCCCCCCCCCCCCCCCCCAGATAACTACTGTTTCTGGTAGCTATCTCATAAATCAGAGATGGTGGAAGTAATGCCATCTTAGGTCACACATTGGAACAGTGCCAACCGTGACACACTATTTGGGAAAAATAAAACTCTGGAAAAGTCTTGGCAAAATCAAAGAAGTTGAATCGGCCAGTAGATTGGTCATCCTGGCATGGTCCCCAGGGCTAGATACATACATGTGTTGATCCATTGTGCCTTCCAGAATGATGAGATCACCCAGAGAAAGCCATGAAAGTCCTCAGACCATAACATTCCCTCCTCTTGCCTGGACTCTTCCAATTATTGTTGTAGGGAGTTTACTTTCAGATGTTTCATGTCATACATGCCAATAACCACCTGTCTGATGGAGCATAAATAATCATCTGAAAAGGCCAACTGTTGCCACACAGTGGACATTAAATTACAGTATTGGCATGCAAATTCCAGCCTTTGTCATTTATGAATATCAGTGAGGATGATTGCTTGAACAAGAGGCCTGCTCCTGAGGCCCATACACAGCAATGTTTGGTGAATAGTTGTAGAGGAGACACTGTTGGTAGACCTTAGGTTCATCCAGCAGTCAGTTGCTCAACAGTTGCACATCGATTCGCCCTTACGTATCTCCACAGCCTTCATTCATCTGTCATTTATGGTCCTTAGTGCATCACAGTATCCTTGGTGCCCCATTTGGATAGTGCCACCTTGCCATGCGCAGTTAACTTTACCTTGCCATCTCGCAAACAGTTTACAAACTTAGTAATTTTGGGAATGCTTCCATCCTTGGCCCGAAAGCCAATGATAATGCCCTTTTGAATGTAAATAAATTGCTCGTTTCCTGCTTTACGACGACTGCACTGTTTTCTGCATCCCCTGACACACTTTATACACTCTTCATTGATTGTGCTGCCATCTGTGAGAGGTTATTGACAATGAACACAGGCAGTGGTCCATTTATGTGATTGGATTGTGTATATTAATTTACCTAAACACACTTGCTTACTGAGAAACAATCTTTGCTTTTCTTGCTGCCCAAGGACAATGCAGTTCACTTGCTGCAGTTCTGTAATGACAGTTCACAAATATCTCAATGTTACAAAATGGCTAAAACAGCCACATGGTTCCAGCAGCAGGTTGTCAATCTAATGGCTTTCAGGGGCAAAAATAATTATTGTCCGTGTTTCATATTAACCGGATTTAAAAATTTGAAACACTGTCTTCTTCTCCTTAAGAGGTATAATTCTTCATTAAATGTGTAACTTAAGTACTAAAGTTAGGAAACTGTGTATGTGTCTTGATGCAGTGTAACTCATGGTGTGCAAATAACACAGACTGTATTTATCCAGTATTTGAGAGTGAAAGCACTTGATGACTGCCATCAAACTTTGCACACAATTTCTAACCTTTTTGATACTTCTCATTGACATACCACAGAAAAATAAAAGGAAAAACGTTTATTGCATACATTTTTGCTTCTTATGCAGTAAAACATCAGCATTGAGAATGATGTTTAAATTTATTACTTCTTTAATATCAACTCTATTTGCAACAAATTTTGCAGACAGTATCCACATATCACTGAATGTACTGCAAAATTGTCATTTTATGACCCATAATTTGGGAGATATGGTGTCAAACATTGAGATGCTTGAAAAATTAACTTTCCTTAAAATGGCATGCAAATAACCCAGACTATGTTCATCCAGTGTTTGTTGATGAGTGCACTTAGCAATGTCCAATAAACTTTAAACAGAATTTGAAAACTTTTGTGAGCTTTCTCTTGCTTACTGCCCCGCAAAATGATGAAAGTAAAACAGTTTACAAACTACAAATGTAATGTTTTAATGTATTATTTCTTTGCTACTAACAGTATTCACTATGCATTTTGCAGACAAGATCAACATATGCCACAGAATGTACCTTCAACATTGTATCATTGTATGACCCATAGTTTAGAAGAAAAAGTAGCTTTTCAGAAAACTGTAAATAGTTCTCGCTACCCAAAACTAATAAAGCCAACAAAATTTGGAGTTTGTGTCCTCAACCATAAAGTTTTTGCATGCTTAACATTAAATATTTAACACATTAATCATTTGTAAATTTGTAGTCACATGTTTGAAACTGTTTTGTACATGGGAGTCATATTCTTTAAAGAAACAAGGGGGGGGGGGGGAGGTGTGTGCCATAGTACCAGTTGTTAAGGTTTCTTCCTGTTCCAGTGGAGCACTAAGAGAATGATTGTTCAAATGCATCTGTTTTTGCTATGATTAAATTAATCTTGTCTTTATGATTCCCATTTCAGCAATATATTGGAGTTGTAGTATATTCTTAGACTTATTATTTAAAGCTATTTCTTGAACCGTTCGAGCAAACTTTCTGTCCACTCTTCCAGAGTCTGCCAGTTCAGTTTCTACAGTGTATGTGTGAAACTCTCCTATGGGTCAGACGAACCTGTGACCATTTGAGCTGCCCTTCTCTGTATACGTTCCATATTCCCAGTTAGTCATTTTTGGTTCAGATCCTGGACACTTGAGCAATATTCCAGAATGGGTCACAAGATTTACTTTTAAGCAATCTCATTTGTTGCCTGAATGCATTTTCCCAGTATCCTACCAGTAAACTGAAGTCTAGCAATTATTTTGCCCATGACTGAGCCTATGTTATCATCCCATTTCATTTTCATCCAAAGTGTTACACCCAGGTATTTGTAGGAGTTTACCAATTCCAGTTGTGATTCGTTGATAATACAGTCATAGGATAGGATGTTTTTTTTGTTTGTTTGTGTTGTTGTTGTTGTTGGGTTTTTTATTTTTTTTATATCTTCTAAGAAACTTAACAGTTTTGTGTCTACATAATTTTTACAGTAGTTACTTGGCCCTAAGGAAAACATCAAGGAACACTGGTTAAATTTCCACTGTAAATTACAGATCCTCCTCACTCCAGCCCCACCTATCTTGTAAGGTGGATAGGTTGCATGTGCTCAGGTCAGAACAATTTCTGTTAGGACAACAGCCAGTAAAGCACTTTGTTGAACGTGTCTTGCATTCAGAGTACCAGGTAGGAAGACTGATTGCACGCGTAAATACGTTCAGAGCACACAGGGACAGGTACAAAGGGGCGTGCGTTAACACATCCAGAGCAGTTAAAGGGTTAACTCTTGACTGAAAATTGGGGAAGCAGGTGCTTTAAACCGCATTCTGCCTTTATCACCAAAAATTTTGGCATGGTAACATATTCGTGCTCTTTTAACACAGAAAATGCTAAATCTTTTCAACTTGTCTCTCTTTGTAGTTCAGCCTTTGTACTCAGCATCTCCTTCTCTCTGCCATTGTCTATTTATGTCCTTTACCACTGCCTTCCCTTTCACCCATTAACGTAAAGCCAGTAAAGAAAAGTCGTATGGCATGAATGGCTGGGAGACCCCAAAGGGTGAATTCATTTGCCTAATTGGAAAGGTTTTCCCTGTCATCTGTGCCTGCAGGCAGCTTTCCACTATGAAGTCTGAGAACTGTGTAAGTAAGTGTATCTGTTAAAGTGTTGGCGACTGTAATTGTGTGTGTGTGTGTGTGTGTGTGTGTGTGTGTGTGTGTGTGTGTGTGTGTGTGTGTAATGTAATATCATGTTCATGTTGGATGATGATGATGATGATGATGATGATGATGATGATGATGATGATGATGATGATGAAAGAAGGGAGACGGTGAAACATCGTGCTGGCACATAGCCTACCCTCTTGAATAGTGCCAAGGGAGCCACTGAGCTTAACGTCCCCGTATAATGGGCAGATCACCAACAGCAGTGCCAGTCACATGTGCTCACTTCATGAGACACTGCAGAGAGGTTTGGAATTTAATCCAGGACATTGGTGCAAAGACTGGTGATCAGAAACTTTTTACATTGCCTCATATTGCCTTTACGCCAACCACTGTCTCCACCTTAACTCAGTAGCTCAAAAATTCTGGGGTTCAACTTGATGTGGTGGTATATTACAGCATCAGTGAGGGACTAACATTGAACTTCAAAAATAGAAGGGTGCTGCATTGTATCATGGGTTTCCAGTGTTCTGTAATCAAGAAAGTGATATAAATCAGATTACATGAAAGTCTAATGAACAAAAGTGCAGGCTTCCATTTCAGGTCAACTTGGGGCAACGAAATACCAAAAATTTAACAAGTGTGTACTCTGATTACTCTGCCAAAAATAAACAGGATGGACAGTTATCCTCAGTAATAAACATGTGGCCATTCCTCTACCAGGACTCTCACTTTCAAGGGCTTGAAATTTACTATCCTGGTGTTACTCTTGGAAATGAAAGATACTACCAGAAAGAATAAATAATAGTCAGACAAGATCCAGACATTTTTTTTCAGAAGATAAACTACAAGAAACTAGTTGAAATGTCACTTCAGAATGAACATATTAACTCAATTAATTAGCCAAGAATAATTCAACCATTACAGGGAGATTACTGCAAAAGTCCACATTTGTGTATAAACTATCTGGTACACAACAGTCCTTTGTAATGCCACATTTCAAAGGCATCTATAATCTTTTAATTTCTGTCTTCCAGTTTGTTGTGAACCTACGAACATGAAACAATGCTCATTCTTGCAATGACAGTGAGTTTAGATACTGGACTCTCATCTATGAGTAGTAGTGTTCAAACCCCGATTGGATTCTTAGAACAGTGGAAGAACAGCATGAGTGAATCATGTTACTCATTGATAGCTATGGAAATCACTTAGACGTATGGAATGTTCCTGCAGTGGCATTTTGTGTAGCGAGTGTCATAATATGGACTTTGTTTTTGTGATATGATCCTGGTCAACCAGTTGTCATGATTACTGGAACCTTTTGATTAGTGATTTGTTCTGTACTGCATATGATGTACCAATTTATATGTGACTTTTGTCATTGTTGCGTGATGATGCACTTCAAGTTTTATTTTTATAAACTGGAATTACTTAAGTCATGTGGCTGACTCACAGTTGCTCTAAAGCCTAATGAGCACTTCTGGCCCTTTTAGTATTGACTGGCAGAACTGACGGAATGATCCTAAGTAAGCTGTGTGAGCAGTTTGTGTTGTTAAATGATGTAAGAAAGTGCCTGAAACACATACCATACTGAAGTGTAAATTACTCATAGGATAGAATAGATGATGCTAAAAATGGACATAAGATTACCATCATAGCTGTTCATTGCAAGCAATTTCTTTAAGGATTTTCCTTGTTCGTGACTGCATATTATATTCCGTGTATTTATGTACTCTTGTATATTTAATTTGTTATTTTTGTTGTAAAAACTTCTCTTATTGAAAAAATACTACTTTTAAACTTGAATGAAGCCTTATCTTTTAGGTACATGATTTCTATTGCTTCTGTGTTAGTGTCAAGAATTTAAATTAAGTAAAGTTTCCTTTAAATTATATCTCTGAGCATTATCTGGTTGTTTTTATCAGGGGTGTGCAAAATTTATGAAGAACACCTGAAGAGGCAAAATCCAAACACTCCATCCATCACATACGACATAAGCCAGTTATTTGATTTTGTTGACCAACTGACTGACCTCTCATGCCTTGTGTAAGTATATTACATTTTATTTAATAGATTTTCAAAGCTCTCTTCAACTCTGTTAGCTTTCCATCTTTCTCATCTGCCTCCTTTTCTAACAAATAATCACTTTAAATGTTTGGTAGATAGATAGTAAAATCCATTTAATTTTGTTCTGTCATTACCACTTTACTGTTTAAAAATTTGCAAGTATGTTCATCACTTCTGTCATCAGTATTCAGTAATACTATATATCGTGTTGTAAAAATGAATATTACTGGTAAGCACAAGTGCCATGTATGTTTCCATAAATTGAGTGATGTTTTACTCGACATATTTTTGATAAAGCATCCATGTGGATTGCCTGTGTGTTGCTAAACATCTGTGAAGG
Source organism: Schistocerca cancellata (assembly GCF_023864275.1). NCBI lineage: Eukaryota > Metazoa > Arthropoda > Insecta > Orthoptera > Acrididae > Schistocerca > Schistocerca cancellata. The sequence continues at coordinate 253,163,919 of NC_064634.1, forward strand.
TTGTTTGAAGTTAAAGAGTGTGTAAGTAAAGCATCTCCAATCTCAGATTGTGGAAGAGGAGCAGTTACAAACTTCATTGTAATTGAGAAGAAATCTATAATCGAGAAGAAATCTATTTGGCAAGTGCATTAACTTGCATCTTCTTCTTCTTCTCTCTCTCTCTCTCTCTCTCTCTCTCTCTCTCTCTCTCTCTGGAAGCAACTGAACACTGCGAAGCAAATGATACTTCATACTGTTGCTAGTTATTTCTTTTCCTTTCTTTTCCTCTTCCATGCATGAAGGGGGAAAATAATTGTCTTTATCTTATATCTCTATGAGCCCTAAACACTCTCATTTTTTCCTTGCACAGCGTTAACATTGGAGACATCAGAATTGTTTTGCAGCATCTTGCAAATGATGGCTCTCTAAACTTCAATAAGATTTTACAAAAAGATATTCGTCTCCCAGGGATTTGGAACCAGTCAGTAACAAATTTAACGGCAAATGTATGAATTACTGCTATGTATTCCTTTAACTTGCCTAGTGGGGTTCTCAAACACTGGAGTAGTATTTCAGAATTGTTAGTGCATGTGTTCCGTAAGTAGTTATAGAACTCTCCCTTTCATGTTCTTTACAACAGACCTTATGTAATTGTCCCAGTATGTATCATTTCACAACATTACACCTATGAGTGAATCAAGCAGCATAGCATTAATCCTGAATTTGAATGTTACAGTAATGTTTCTCCTATCTTTCCCAATTAACTGATATTGAGATACATTTAGCACAAACTGCCATTCATCATACCAAACAGAGATTCTGTCAGTCATTTAAAATCCCTCCTGTCGCATATAGCAGTAACAGTGGTATCAGCATACAGTCTCAGATTGATGGGTAATGTACATGGAAAACAACAGTAGTTCTGTCTCATTTCCATGGACACTCTTGATGTTACCCTGATCTCTGATGAACAATAGCAGTCCCTGACAGTGTACTCAGTTGTATGACTCAACAAATCTTCATCCCAAGCCACATACTTGTAAACTGCAGTGTAAATGTTACTACCACAATTACTGAAAATCTAGGTTTATAAAATCTGCTTATTGGCCTACATTCATGCCCCACATGATATAGGGTGATTTCATGCATGTCATGTCAACTTGTGGTCATGAATTTCTCTGGAAAAATATTTATTAGACCTCTTATGTCATAAGTGTTAAGAAATAAAGTATTTTTTACCTTAATTTTTGTAAGTGGTATGGCCCTTTGAAAAATGTTTTTTCAATAACTCTTAAAATAATAGAGAACAAAAAATATAACTAATGAACCAAAACTACTCTACACCTGGCAGATGTTTTGCGTTAAAGCTCCCTCCTAGTGTGCTGAAATTTGACACCCACATGCTTATTGACTTCATTTAACTTACAAATTTAAGACAAGTTAATTTTTTCACTTACCATTTTTTTTCTTATTTGGAAAGTCACAGAATGATGTCTTTTGTCATATTACCAGATACTATTGATGTAATTATAAACATTATCTTCTCTGTTACAGGTTTCTGTATTATGTAAATATTTATTACTAAAAATGTAAAAACTTGCTTTTTCCAAGATTTTACCAATTATTTACTCAAAAATCTGCGACCGAAAACTTTTGAGAGCTAAACAAAATATTGTTTGGTTAATATGTTAGTAGACAGTGCAAAAACAGTGGGCAATATTTATCTGTGTAAAAAAAACTTTTCAACTTTCTGTATATTTCACACCACTGAATTTCTAGTGTAAAATATGCATGTTGGTAACACTGTTTCCAGTGCTCCTCAGTTTATTACAAATGAGTGAGAACTTGCACATAAACCATTCTGCATTGAGTTTTGTGTTTGATTTGAACTTTTTGTTAGATACAATGTCAGTGAGGAAATACAGTAGTGAAAGAGTGAGGCGTGTGGACTATGAAAAAAGACGGAAAAACGTGATGTTTAAGAAAAGTGAAAAACACTTCACATTTGTTGGAAATACGTCAAAGGTATTGCAGAAATATCTTGGTCCTCAAGTAATGGTATTAGTATCACATCCAATTTGCAGGAATTGCTACACTCACTACAAGGAGAAATTTAGTGACAACCCACCTGAACAGTCACCATCACCTGAAAGTGAAACTGAAGAAGACAGTGCAGATGTTCATATTTGTGGATGTGAAGTTGTTGGTGTGTTGAATGTTAGCATTTCTGCTGTAGCCCCTGCTATATCCCCCCTTAAATGTCCAGGAAAGGTAAGAAGCATGAGAAGAAAATAGTATGTAAAAAGAAAAGTGGAAGAAATTGAAACAAGTTTTACACAGGCAACATCTTAAAAACTTTGTGAAGTGTGTAATGTTGATGCATTTGGTGCAGAACCTGTAGATAGTGATATGCGCATGAAATGTGATGTGTGGTTTCAAAACCTGAAAACTGCTCTCTCAGCATTCACCTATACTGAGAAGGTACAGTTGCTGACACTGATACCAGGTAGCTACTCTAAGCAGCAGATACAGCAATACATACCCATTTCTTAATAAAGAATGAGGAAGGCTATTCGGCTTGCCCAGATTCTTACTGTGGGTGTCTGTTGCAAGGCGATAAGCATACTGTTGCTCTGGAATATTATCTAAGTGATGACAAAGATTGCAGCAGCAAAGTCCTAACCAAGCTGATATCTCTGTTAGTGAAAATGATGAAAGAGTTAAAAAAAAGACAAGATCAATAAGAGAAGCATATATGCTAATGAAAAAGGAGAACCTGAATTTAAAAACTGGTATCACAAAATTCTACTCCTTACGACCAAAATGGGTGAAATGTCAGCCAGTCAAGGAAGTATGCACACATATTTACTTCATTAATTTGAGACTTGTTTGTTTTGCCATAAACAGTGTCACAGGAAAGAAGTACACAGGGATGGACCTGATGCTTTTGTGTATATGTGAAGAGCCGCAAGATAAATGTTGGTTTTGGGAGTGCAATGTGTTGTGGTGCTGAAGTGATGAGTGTTGAAGCATTACACCTTCAGGATATTGACAATGATGTAACCTATGTATTGTAGGAGGGAGGAGGGTTAGTGAAGAAGACAGTAGAGTTAGAGAAGTTTGTTGCAGATGCTAGGCATTGGGTTATGAAGGAATAGCTCACTAACATATCCGGAGGATTCAGAGGGGCCATAACAGAAATAAAATCGGCCACATCTCAGAATACTGACACATTAGTTCTTCATTTTGACGTTGCTGAGAACTGGTCTGTTGCTTTGCAGAGTTACCACTGGCACACATCACAGGTATCAATACTCACATGTGTTGCTCACTTCCTTGGAACATCACGCTGTTTTGTCGTCAATTATGATCTCATTCATGACAGTGCACATGCATGTTACACTGTCGGCATGGTAATTGGTAACATAACATCTAGAGGCCATGCATTTCCTAAATGTGTGTGTAACTGTTGGTGCAGCATCTCATTTTAAAAACAACTTTCAGCCTTATCAGCTTGTTCAACACTGTAGCGCAGGAATTAAGACAAAAAAAGGGTATTTTCAGCAACAGGTTATGGAAAAAGTGCATGTGAGGGGGTAGGAGGTATTTTGCAAAGAGATTCAATCTCCAGCATGAAGCCTTTGATGGTATAGAGATGTTACTGGATTTATCCACACCATACCAGCATTAGTAACAAACGTGAAACTCTTAATTCTAAATGAAAATATATTAATGGAATTCCATTTAAAAAAAGAGAGGAAAGGTTTGCTATGAAACCTTGATAGCAGAGCATTCAATCAAATCACCACTGGGTTTGCGTCATGGCATGGCACATACATTGCAAAAATGGTTCCTTGTTAAATGCAGAGACCAGAGTATACATTAAAAGACTTTGTAGTGAGCCACTTCATTTCTTGTGTATATGTCAATCATTGGTGTGTGGGGCAGATAATAAGTCTCTCTTATGAGCTGCAAGATATAACAGTCTCATTCATGCCAGCTCATGGTCCTGCTAATGCTTTCAAATGGCCATAATCAAAAGATCAGTGTGCAGTTCCCATTTCTCAAGTACTGCTCTTGTTGAATCATCCTTGTCCGTGTGCAAATTCAGCTTGGCTATACAAGTTCAGTGACAAGCAGATGAAAAAACAAATGAGCTCTTTTCAATATTGCAATCTTATGTTGTAGGCAATTTTAATTCATGGGAAGTAATGAAGATGTAAAATCATGACAGAAGACAATAATAATTTGTGAATAATGTCATAAAAAGAAAAATGGGCATAAATATTCTAAATATATCATTTTTGTTATAAAATGCTTTCGAACAGAATTATGAATTGTTTTTTCACCCATTTATGATGTTGTAAAGTAACTATTTTGATCCATAAGTACCAGTTTTGCATGACATTGACTTAAAATCAGCAATCATTTTAAATATTTAAGTGTCCATGATTTTTTGACCTTCACAGTTGAGCTAGGTCTACCTAAAAAGTTGCTCACATTTTGTACAGGCAAGTATTGCCCACTCTGATTTTACAGTCCTTAAGTACAATGACCAAACTAATGTACCCTGAAATTCATAGAACATTTAGGGTGTGAGTTTTGGAGAAAAAAATTTCTAGATAACCAAAAAGTTTCAGATTCTTTCTTCTTCATGTACAAATATTTTGACAGTTTAAGAATTTCATGCATTATTGTCATAGCTGATAGTTAGCAGCCCTTCTGCTTTATCATTTCACAAGACAGTTAACAACCTGTGACTAACTATTTATATTTTCAAAACATAATTTTGAAATTTGCAAAAAGCTACGCATGTTCATAGTTTATTTAAAAAAAAAAAAAAAAACTCAGAAGTATGTGTTTATTAATCATGAATCATAGTACAGGAACAATATTATGAAATGAAAGTTGCTACTCACCATATGACAGAGATGCTGAGTTGCTGATATGCACCACAAATAACTTTATCACACATTCTTTTTTCAGAAAACTTTGAAATAGTGTCTTCAATGTATAATTCGAGGTGAAATTGACCTATAGCGTGCAATCTGTTACGCACAAGTAATGCATTGAAAATCCATGCTGATTTATGAATAGAAGCTTTTCTCTCTTAGAAACGCAACACACTCAAGCTTGGAATTTGTTAAAGGATACTGCAGCAATATATTCCTCTAATTTTTTACATCTGTTCTGCCTTATGTGATCATTCCATTTCATATAAATCAACAATTTTATGCAAATAGGTGTTTGTATGGGTGCACTGATTCCCATTGTGATTCATGGTGATAATGTAGTTATAGGATGCTATACTTTTTCTTTGCGATGTGCACATTCAAAGCAAATTCCTAATCACAGCAACTTATTGAAATCTGATTAAGCCCTGATTCAGTATTTGCCCAGTTTTTCTCAGACAAAACTTCATTACAGGTAGCTGTACTGTTTGTAGAAAGTCTGCTACTATTAATATTGTCTGCCAAGTCACTAACCTCTAAACCAAACATGTTTAACAAGAGAACTGTTCAGAAACATTCACATTTTTTAATTATGTTATGTACACTTTTCTGAAATATATAAAGATTTCTGTTCAGCTTTTGGGTTCTTTGCTGTAATGTTTTGAACTGTATCACAAAGACATATTTTTATAATACTGAGATATACTAGACATCTCAGGCTGTGAGAAAAACTAAAACACATTTATTTGTGTTATTTTAATGCAAGCGTAGTTTACAGATCTTCTTCTGTGTGATATTTTCTGAAGCAAGGTAGTACATACAAAGTAGCATTGCAGTCTATATATTAGTATCGTGTTTCTTTCCTTACACGTTTTCTGGTCGATCCCCTTATTTAGGAGCTGATATTGCACTGTTTGCTCAGGTTGGATTTAATCTATATTAGTGGAATGATTTCTAGAAAATGCCTTACTGACAATCGAAGGGGTGGAGGACTTGAATGAAGCATGCCTCGAAGTTGGAGAGATGACACTTGCTTTGTTTCAGTTACAGATTCTTCTGTAGTGCTTGCCTGGAACTTCATACTTGTCGTACTTCCTCTTGACTGGACGTTATAAACAAATTCCATTCTGTTTGTCAGAACTGACATTGCTATCCACGTCTTAGCTGGTCACTGCCGAATAATAGACTGAGCTTGTGAATCAAAATTTATTGTAGATATTGCTACCACCACTTACTGCTCTTCATTGAACGACCCTTGAAAGTAAACACCCCACAGCATGCAAGATTTCCACGCTTCCAATGCAGCTGCGAACACTGACTCCAGGATGGCCTCCAAAGCCTTCATTGTGGCAGCTTGGACCTCCTCCAGGGTCCCATGACGGTCCTTTCAGGGAAGTTTTTAGTTTGCGGAACAAAACAGTCTGGTGACGGGGCCACATCGGGAGTGTAGGGGGCTGGGGAATTGTTGGAATCCCTTTCTTGGCCAGGTAGCTTGCCACCATGACGCAGGTTTGACCCTGCAAGTTGTCATGATGCAGCTTCCAATCATTGGTGATGGCTGGCCTTATGCGATGGACATGGCTTTGTCTCGTGAGTGCTTTGCAATAAAAAGCACTGTTGAAAGTTCGGCCTTGGGGCACAAACTCATGATGAAACATGCCCCCTGACCAGCATGGCTTTCACCTTCAATTTGCTCATGCGAGCCTTTTTTTGAATGTGGGGACGCTGTGATGTGCCATTTGGCACTCATGCGCTTTGTCTCCGGGTCATACTGAAACACCCAGGTTTCGTCTCTGGTGATAATGTATCTGAAAATACCGGATCAGCTACAAGGCTCTTGCTTGCTTTTGAACGTCTGACAAAATCCTCGGGACCATCTTGGCTCAGGTCTTCCTCAGCGACAATTCTTTGGTGATCATGATGTGTTATTTTATAAAGTCCGAGGTCATCTGCTATCATCCTGATTCTCGTCCGACGGTTGGTGCTCAATAAAACGCACACACGGTTGATGCTTTAATCAGTTTTACTGGTTGATGGGTGTCCGGAGCGGTCCTCGTTCTCAACACTGTCCCGACCCTCTTTAAAGCTCTTCACCCACCTGAAAACTTGGGCTTTTGGCAGGCAATCATCGCTGTACTCCTGTTGACACATATCCAATGCTTCAATATCAGATTTTCCTAGTTTCACCAAAAACGTGATGGCGTATCGTTGCTCGATTGTTTGCTGCATGTTGTGCCACGGCCGACGACTGTGATTTGTCCACTCAACGCATGATGCTCCCGAGACAAGAGACTGCAAGCAACTGGCACGCTGCACATTTTCGGCCAGAAACCACCAGCCACTAATCCCCCCGGGTGAGTCCGTGCTGTGAAGTACAATTGCGTCAGCAAAAAATCAGTCTCATTACTTTTTATACAAACCCTGTATTATCGTTCCCAGTATTTGCAGGTCTGAATAGTTGAGGAATGTTTGAAATGTGTTGCTACCATGTGTCTTGCAATTTTAGCGAAGAAAGTAGCTGTGCAGTCAATGCAGACCTGTTGAGTCATTGTGAAACAACAGCTTACTAAAGAAAATCCACAGAAATGGATGTAAAAGACATCTATGACGCAAATGGCACCTTGGTGTATTGCAGAGGACAAAATTGTTGATAGATTGCATGAAACAAAAGGGAAGACATGTCCACAAGTTAATTTGGGATAGTATTTAGTAAACTATTGCTCAAGATAGTCGGTAAAAGAGTTAATCCACTTTCAAGTGTCTCAGAACTCGTTTGTGAATATGTGCTTGGTGATCCTGGATCCCCAAACTATTGCAATACCTTCTTCATTCCTTTGCTGCAAACTACTCTGACTATATCTTTTCTCAGACTTAGTTTGTAGAACAAACTCATTACTGACAACATGGCTTGCCTACAGAACATTGATTATGGCTCTTCCCACTTTTTTCCCCAATGTTATGTTAAGACACTCAATGTGATTAACTCGTATTTGATTTCCACATCCAGGTTTACCTCTATGTTTAAAAGGTTTTTCCGGAAGTGCAGGCTGTGTGTGGAAAGTTTGTGGGAGTGTTTCAGGTACATGCAAGATGGTAGCCTCCTGACAATGCAGGAATCACACTATTGATGCCAAAGCTGTTACCTCCCTGCAGATACCAAGGAGTACACCTACTGCTGTACTGGGCATGCCAGGATTCAGGGTAGTGGACATCATGCTAGGTGACTATTGCTCTGACTGAGTAGCACCCATACTTCATCCATTGACTATAAGTGACATGGCTCTCTTTTGACAAGTCTCCTGAAAGGGTCTACCAGTGGCCTGCAACAGCCATGGCTGAAGGAACAGCAGATCCCAGGGCTGTTCACTCCAGTTCAGTTTTTACTTTCACAGTGGATAAGCCCTCATAAGAGTCCTGAGCCTCTAAAGTAGTTGTTGATAAAATGAAGAGTTTTTTTGTTTTAGGCTACTCGGGTGCCCATGCAAGTGTCAGATCCCACCACACAATAAAACTTCAAACCTATGTCTGTCAATATTGTTCCACACGTACTGACCTGTCTTCTTGGCCACTTCATGCCTAACCGTGATGCCCATATCATCATAAAGCAATAGATATTATTGTTGTGTACTAAAACTGTAGCAGCTGTTCTCGTGTCCTGCGATCTTTATTGGTCTACTAGAAAAGCATTTGATTGATTACCATTTTCCAGCCCTTCAAGATTGTCTGATAGCGTTTGCAGGGGTCTGCACATTGGTTCATGTAGATGTTTTCAATGAGTAGGCTCTTTCTGCATCACGTTGGAAATTATAGAAGTGTGAGTGTGAATGATCCCAGTGATTACGATTTATAATGTTTATTTACCCCACCCAGGGCAGTTATATACAGTGATGTGACTATCTTAACCTGATAGGTATTCTTTTCCGTTCTCCTACTTGAGGTTTTCGGTGCACACCATCCCATGAGGAAGTACCAGATCACCTGCCAGGGGCCTTATGATTGACCAACTTCTTTCTGATCTTGGTCTGTCATCGTCTCAATCATGGTATCCCTGTACATTTTAGTGCCACCCATACACCTTTTCATCTATCAATCTTATGATCTCTTCCCTCAGTCTCAAACCTCTACTACAATGGATACTATATGATGATCTTTGTGATAGCAATCACTTTCTGGTGTTCCTGTCATTCCTTGACATTGTCTTGACTGACCAATTGCCACATTGGGCTGGCACTTGAATACCTCTGCCATTACCATGATCACAGAAAAATTGTCCCCAACTACTGGAACTGCTTCCCTATCTACTGGCCCCCTTCCCCCCAGGGGATGATACTGTGTTGGATGAAAGACATCGCAACAGTGCTTCGGGATAGTCTAGAGACATCCTTCGCAGACTGTCCTCGTTACTTTTAAGTGGCTCCATGCAAATGCCTGCTGCCTAATTAAACTCGGTAAGAAAGAGTGCTGGGAGTGCTATGTCTTCTCTTTGGGACCATATGGCTCTTCAATCTAGGTGGTGGGTCAAATTCAGTCGTCTACTGGGTAGTTAAAAATAAACAACTGTCCTGGGTCTCCTCCTTCAAGATGGTATTGTGTTATATCCTGGTTAGTGCCTTGCAGTCCACTTTGCAACAGCATTGGTGTCCTTTTTCAGATACCTTCCAAATGCATAAAAGACAATTTGAAGACATCCCCATATCATTTACTCCCATCCCCTCCCTAACCCTGAATCATATAATGGGACTCTCTGCTTCCTGGGAATTGCTTTGGGCTCTTAACATGTCTCAAGCCACGGCACAAGGCCCTGATCCACTTCTTAATTAGATAATCCAACACCTGAATGTGACTCACAGACTCAGGCTCTTTGACCATGTTTGGCCAAAGGTGTTTTCCCTTCACAATTGATAGATACTGTTGTTATAATCCTTGAACGAGCTAAAACCTGACATCCATAAATAGCTGCTGAATGTTTAGCCTCACCAACATGTTTGCAAATTGCTTAAAGGGCTGGTAACGTGACAATCATGGTGAGTTCTTGAATCACAGGGCTTATTGTCCCTCTATCTGTGCGCTTGCTTTGAGGGACCATCAAAATGACAATCTTGTCAGGTTGGAAAAAGCTGTCTGACAAGCTTTTTGCCTAAGCAACTACTCATTGAAATTTTTTTTGACGTATGAAAGATTTACACCACCACATGGCAGGCATCAGATTTTACTTACCTTCCATAACTGGGGTTTTGTGGCTCGTTACTGCTTTTTGTTTGTCAGTTTTTAGCTCTCCAGTTGTTGTGGGGTAGAGTTAACACATTACTCAGCTCCCATTGGTCCAAGAGAACATTGATCCTAAGGGCTCCTTGTGAAGTTTCCTTAGAGTGTATACACACTGGGACAACGGGGAAAGCCAGGAAAAAACTGGAAATTTTTTCATCTGGGAGAAAACTGGGAAGAAAGGGAATTTTTCAGAATTCCAGGAGTTTTTCGTTGATTTAGTTTTCTGTTAAATTTTTGTAATTTTGACTTGTAACAACTGATACTTTGATAAAGAATGTTACTGTATCCCACTACTGCAGAATGATAATAGCACAAGTGTCTGCAACAGCAAAATGGGTCAAAGGCCTGAGGATGAAGACTATGTAATACTTCATAACAACAAACTGCTTGCGATGAGTGTGACGTCGCAACTGTTCACATTAGGTTCATTTGAGCAGTTGCTAGTGCATGCACAGTCGAGTTGCATGTGAACAGTACCTTCTCTCACTTCTGGCTGCTTGAAGTGTGGTTGTTAGATGTATCAGCAGTAGCAGCAAGCAACCAGGTGCTAACCAGGAAAAATTTACTGGCATGCCCAAGATGCCAGATTTGCGCATGCACAGGGCAGTCTGAGTTATTGTGGGTAGGAGGGGGTAGTCTCCTCATGACCCTTGTTTACGTTTAGTGTTTTTGCTGTTTCCTCTTCGTTTACAGTTCCCATATCAAATGAAAACAAAACAGACTTCTGTGTCTGGGAGCTATCAAGTGAATTAAAATACATTGACATAATCACAGACTGCTAAAACATGTTATTAGTTTGCTTTCTGATTTTATTTTATTTCCACGGTTTTGGCAGTCAGCAGTAATCACCTTACAGAACAATGAAGTTATTTTTGTCAGTTTGCTTAAGAAACTTGTTTTTTATTAATGTTTCCCACTGACGCAGTGTATTTATTTGAAACAGTGTTTCATTCAACAGTATTGGCCATTCCAACTGTTCGGTGAATTTCAAATGGCACATATGTCGTTACGCCATAATAAAGAACCAAACATGAGGTAGTACAATACAGGTACTCCAAGAAAATTTACGTCCTAAAAGCCACACTGAAAAGTTTAATGTCAGATTGGGGCCTACTTCGTTGTGAATCTGGACATACGAATGTACACTTAAAGCTGAACTAAGTATTTTAATATGGTTTATGAAATTGAGATTTCGTGTGACGGAATGTACAGGGTGTTTCAAAAATGACCGGTATATTTGAAACGGCAATAAAAACTAAACGAGCAATATGCTTGGGACAACAGTACATTTTCAGGCAGACAAACTTTAGAAATTACAGGAGTTACAATTTTCAACAACAGATGGCGCTGCAGTCTGGGAAACTCTCTAGTACGATATTTTCCACATATCCACCATGCGTAGCAATAATATGGCGTAGTCTCTGAATGAAATTACCTGAAACCTTTGACAACGTGTCTGGCGGAATGGCTTCACATGCAGATGAGATGTACTGCTTCAGCTGTTCAATTGTTTCTGGATTCTGGCGGTACACCTGGTCTTTCAAGTGTCCCCACAGAAAGAAGTCACAGGGGTTCATGTCTGGCGAATAGGGAGGCCAATCCACGCCGCCTCCTGTATGTTTCGGATAGCCCAAAGCAATCACACGATCATCGAAATATTCATTCAGGAAATTAAAGACGTCGGCCGTGCGATGTGGCCGGGCACCATCTTGCATAAACCACGAGGTGTTCGCAGTGTCGTCTAAGGCAGTTTGTACCGCCACAAATTCACGAAGAATGTCCAGATAGCGTGATGCAGTAATCGTTTCGGATCTGAAAAATGGGCCAATGATTCCTTTGGAAGAAATGGCGGCCCAGACCAGTACTTTTTGAGGATGCAGGGACGATGGGACTGCAACATGGGGCTTTTCGGTTCCCCATATGCGCCAGTTCTGTTTATTGACGAAGCCGTCCAGGTAAAAATAAGCTTCGTCAGTAAACCAAATGCTGCCCACATGCATATCGCAGTCATCAATCCTGTGCACTATATCGTTAGCAAATGTCTCTCGTGCAGCAATGGTAGCGGCGCTGAGGGGTTGCCGCGTTTGAATTTTCTATGGATAGAGGTGTAAACTCTGGCGCATGAGACGATACGTGGGCGTTGGCGTCATTTGGACCGCAGCTGCAACACGGCGAACGGAAACCCGAGGCCGCTGTTGGATCACCTGCTGCACTAGCTGCGCGTTGCCCTCTGTGGTTGCCGTACGAGGTCGCCCTACCTTTCCAGCACGTTCATCCGTCACGTTCCCAGTCCGTTGAAATTTTTCAAACAGATCCTTTATTGTATCGCTTTTTGGTCCTTTGGTTACATTAAACCTCCGTTGAAAACTTCGTCTTGTTGCAACAACACTGTGTTCTAGGCGGTGGAATTCCAACACCAGAAAAATCCTCTGTTCTAAGGAATAAACCATGTTGTCTACAGCACACTTGCACGTTGTGAACAGCACACGCTTACAGCAGAAAGACGACGTACAGAATGGCGCACCCACAGACTGCATTGTCTTCTATATCTTTCACATCACTTGCAGCACCATCTGTTGTTGAAAATTGTAACTACTGTAATTTCGAAAGTTTGTCCACCTGAAAATGTACTGTTGTCCCAAGCATATTGCAACAAACGGTGTATTTCTATCGCTGCTCGTTTAGTTTTTATTGCCGTTTCAAATATACCGGTCATTTTTGAAACACCCTGTAAGATCCCTTAATGCTTTATACCTAGGAATGGACTTCTTAAGATTTATAGCTGTGCATGCGCAGTAACGCCTGTTTCCTGGCAACTGCTGAAACGAACCTATTTCTAACAGGTATCAGGAAAATATTGTGAATGGTGGTTTTGAAAACATCACTTTTAAAGTAAATTTCCTTTTATGCAAGGTGAATTATGTTATGTGTGAAAATGTACAATGAATTTCTTAAACCACAGAGTGTTTGAGTTTCTCTTAAAACTTAGACTTTCGACGGAAAGTATACTGTCTCTTAACACAGAAAAAGTGTATTTTCACCCGGGAAAGTGTATAATTTAACCAGATAATCTGGGAATTTTTTTCCTCGTCCACATATACACCCTGTTATTGCTATCGATGGCATAGTGACTTCCATTAGACCAGCAGTTACCCTCCCACTCAAATATTTTTCAATCTGTAACTGTGGCTAATTGCTGGCTCCAGGTGGGCCTTCAAAGGGCCTGAATTGGACAGTTTCCGTTGCTTCCAGTTATCTCCTATGAAAAGAAAGGTCATACATTTCTCATTTCTTTTGTCATTGTTGTTGTTGTTGTGGTCTTCAGTCCTGAGACTGGTTTGATGCAGCTCTCCATGCTACTCTATCCTGTGCAAGCTTCTTCATTTCCCAGTACCTACTGCAACCTACATCCTTCTGAATCTGCTTAGTGTATTCATCTCTTGGTCTCCCTCTACGATTTTTACCCTCCACACTGCCCTCCAATGCTAAATTTGTGATCCCTTGATGCCTCAAAACATGTCCTACCAACCGATCCCTTCTTCTAGTCAAGTTGTGCCACAAACTTCTCTTCTCCCCAATCCTATTCAATACCTCCTCATTAGTTACGTGATCTACCCACCTTATCTTCAGCATTCTTCTGTAGCACCACATTTCGAAAGCTTCTATTCTCTTCTTGTCCAAACTAGATATCGTCCATGTTTCACTTCCATACATGGCTACACTCCATACAAATACTTTCAGAAACGACTTCCTGGCACTTAAATCTATACCCGATGTTAACAAATTCCTCTTCTTGAGAAACGCTTTCCTTGCCATTGCCAGTCTACATTTTATATCCTCTCTACTTCGACCATCATCGGTTATTTTACTCCCTAAATAGCAAAACTCCTTTACTACTTTAAGTGTCTCATTTCCTAATCTAATTCCCTCAGCAGCACCCGACTTAATTTGACTACATTCCATTATCCTCGTTTTGCTTTTGTTGATGTTCATCTTATATCCTCCTTTCAAGACACTGTCCATTCCGTTCAACTGCTCTTCCAAGTCCTTTGCTGTCTCTGACAGAATTACAATGTCATCGGCGAACCTCAGAGTTTTTATTTCTTCTCCATGAATTTTAATACCTACTCCGAATTTTTCTTTTGTTTCCTTTATTGCTTGCTCAATATACAGATTGAATAACATCGGGGAGAGGCTACAACCCTGTCTTACTCCTTTCCCAACCACTGCTTCCCTTTCATGCCCCTCGACTCTTATAACTGCCATCTGGTTTCTGTACAAACTGTAAATAGCCTTTCGCTCCCTGTATTTTACCCCTGCCACCTTCAGAATTTGAAAGAGAGTATTCCAGTCAACATTGTCAAAAGCTTTCTCTAAGTCTACAAATGCTAGAAACGTAGGTTTGCCTTTTCTTAATCTTTCTTCTAAGATAAGTCGTAAGGTCAGTATTGCCTCACGTGTTCCAACATTTCTACGGAATCCAAACTGATCTTCCCCGAGGTCGGCTTCTACCAGTTTTTCCATTCGTCTGTAAAGAATTCGCGTTAGTATTTTGCAGCTGTGACTTATTAAACTGATAGTTCGGTAATTTTCACATCTGTCAACACCTGCTTTCTTTGGGATTGGAATTATTATATTCTTCTTGAAGTCTGAGGGTATTTCGCCTGTCTCATACATCGTGCTCACCAGATGGTAGAGTTTTGTCATGACTGGCTCTCCCGAGGCCATCAGTAGTTCAAATGGAATGTTGTCTACTCCCGGGGCCTTGTTTCGACTCAGGTCTTTCAGTGCTCTGTCAAACTCTTCACGCAGTATCTTATCTCCCATTTCGTCTTCATCTACATCCTCTTTCATTTCCATAATATTGTCCTCAAGTACATCGCCCTTGTATAAACCCTCTATATACTCCTTCCACCTTTCTGCCTTCCCTTCTTTGCTTAGAACTGGGTTGCCATCTGAGCTCTTGATATTCATACAAGTGGTTCTCTTCTCTCCAAAGGTTTCTTTAATTTTCCTGTAGGCAGTATCTATCTTACCCCTAGTGAGATAAGCCTCTACATCCTTACATTTGTCCTCTATCCATCCCTGCTTAGCCATGTCATACCATGGTTCATTCCTACATAGAAGTCTACTTGGGTACCCAGCACATGAACGTTGTTGAGCAGTTCAGAGTTTTGGGACTCACCTTCAATAAAAAAACTGACATGGCTGCACCATATTTGTCAGCTGAAGATTAGCTTCGTGCGAAAGGTTAATACACTGTGCTTCCTCATCCAAACCTATTGAGGTGTGGATTGTGGTACTCTGCTCCACCTCGCGCACGCACGCGCGCGCACACACACACACACACACACACACAGTCACTGGCAGCTGTCTAATTTTGACAAAGGCGTTGTTGGCCAAAAGCTAATTCTGTCATTCTGCAACTCAGTAAGAGCGCTATATGGTGAGTAGCAACTAACGTTTTCATTGTATTGTTACATTCTATCCTGGATTTTTCATTGTTTAGTAAAAATAAATGTTGCTACTAGTGATAATTGAGCCAGCAGCTCCAAAGCTACTAGATCTACCATAATTATGTGACTATAACGTGACCCTCCCTCCCCCAAGAAGCTTCATGAAAAACTTTTTAACATATTCTGATTAGCCAGAATTGCAGACTGTTCTGTTGGCAGAAAGTATCCATTTAAAACTTGAAACATTATACCTATTCTAAATTTCTGCCGTATATTGATTGTCTACATTCTGATAATGCAAGGAAAAATAAAATAAGTAAAAAGAAATGGTTTACATTAATTTGCCAACCATTTCATTTTCTACATTCTCCACTTACTATCACTGTAGTCTGGGAGGTATCACTTTTTTTAATCATCCTAATAGTGTAGCTGTGAAATTTATGTCTAAGTTGTCACAAATATTTGGCTGTTTCTTCCAAATATTTTGCAATTTCTGAGGTGGTTACCATGGGACTTAAGAACACTGCTGTTTTTATTTGAGTATGTATTGGATTTCACTTGTGTGCTGACATGAGGATGTTACAATGTCTCTTGCTTCCAAACTTATCATCTGCCTGCCTCTCTCTCATCGGCTGTGTAGAGCCAGCAGCCCAACCCCCCCCCCCCCCCCCCCCAGCTTTTTGTTCCCGTTCCCGTCCACGTCATATGTCATGGAGGGTGTCATAGCATTGTAGGATGAAATACGTAAGTACACCACTGGCTCCTATCTAGACTTTTTCTAGTCCTTGCAGAAGTGAATGCTATTGTTGAGTATTTGTCCAGTTTTAAAGTCAGTTGAATTCTGACTACAAATGGATCTAGGCAGGGTGCAGTTTAAAGTTGGCAGATGTTCCTAAAATGCCAAAGTACAGTGTGTAGTTTCTCATGATTGGTAATATGATGTAATTCACAGCCCACTCACAGGGCCCCTCCCTGCACTCCTCTAATTCTGTCTAGTTGGTATCACTGTTTCCCCTCTCCAACCCTTCTGTAGTGCTGAGCTTGAGCTAGTGTGAAACATGGACTGCAGTATCTTCTAGGGTGCAAGTCAACTGTAACAACAGCAAGTACATAAATAAAAGATCACTATCACAATTCAGTCCAATTTTCAAACTTTCGCTTGTGCCATGATCTTCTGACATCTGTTGGCACTATCTCCATGACGTGTCTTACCGATGTAATTTATTCTCACGACAATACTTACACTACATAGAACAACGAAAACAACCAATTATTGACAAAGTTATTTAATTGTTGGGTTCAAATTAATGATGGCAAGCTTTCGGAGCCAGTGGCTTCTCCTTCAGGTAGAAGAGTTGAAGGGGAAGGAAGAGGGTTGAAGTAAAGGACTGGAGAGGTCTAGGAAAATGGGTAGATTTTGGGAAAGTCATCCACAATCATAGGTCAGGGGAGACTTGCCGTAAGGGATGAGTAGTAGTCTTGTTACCAATAAATATATGTACAGAACCCTAAAGTTTCAAATCCTGAGACCAAAAGAGATCATGTTCATACGTTGTTTCTGCTTTGCTGTGCAATAACATATTTGTAGCTTAACGTAACTTCAAAATAAGGAAATAATTATAATCAGTTATATAGCACATTGAAGTGGTGGGTGTAATAAGTCTGTGTTAACATTTTTACAGTGTAAAGGATTGTAAGATGATCTATGATAAAAATAATGAACCAATATCTATTTAAAAGACAATTTCATGTAATACATTACAATTACACTACACACAGATCATTCATTCACATTTACCTGTGTAAGTAAGTTACACTACATAATGTACACAGGAATACACTCTTCGAAATAGTGAAGGTAGTAGGGGTAAAATACAGGGAGCAAAGGGTAATCCACAACTTGTATAGAAACCAGACAGCAGTTATGAGTCAAAGGGTATGAAAGGGAAGCAGTGAGAGAGAGGGGAGTGAGCCAGGATTGTAACCTATCCCTGATGTTATTCAAGCTGTACATTGGACAAGCGATAAAGTAAGCCAAAGAAAAATTTGGAGAAAGAATTAAAGTTAAGGGAAAAGAAATAAAAACATTGTTTACTGATGACATTGTAATTACATCAGAGACAACAAAGGATGTGGAAGAGTAGATGAACGGAATGGACAGCGTCTTGAAAGGAGGATATAAGATGAACATCAACGATAGCAAAACAAGGATAATGGAATGTAGTTTAATTAAATCAGGTGATGGTGAGGGAAATGGATTAGGAAATGACACTTTAAGTAGTAGACGAGTTTTACTATTTGGGTGGCAAAGTAATTGATGATGGCCGAAGTAGAGAAGATATAAAATATAGACTGGCAATGGCAAGAAAAGCATTTCTGAAGAAGAGAAATTTGTTAACATTGAATATAAATTTAAATATTAAGAAGGCATTTGTCTGGAGTGTACCTTGTTCAGAAGTGGAATGTGGTCCATAAGCATTTCAGACAAGAAGATAATAGGAACTTTTGAAATGTGGTGCTTCAGGAGAATGCTGAAGATTAGATGAGTAGATCACATATCTAGGGAGAGAGTACTCAACAGAATTGAGGAAAAAAGAAATGCGTGTCATAAATGGACTAAAAGAAGGGATAGGTTGATTGGACGTATTCTGAGACATCAAGGAAGTGCCAGTTCAGTATTGGAGGGAGACTGCAGAGGGAAACAGGTTCAGATAGATGTGGGTTGCTGCATTTATTCAGAGATGAAGAGACTTGCACAGCATAGAGTAGTGTGGAGAGTTGCATTGATACAGTCTTTGGACAAGAAAAAAAGACACAAGAGTCATTGTTATATGGAATTCATGTCACATTGCACTCTTTAATTTCCACTGTGTGTTTACTAGGTGTCAATAAAATATAAGTAGAGATTTTGAGCACATGTGACTTGCCATACAGATATCCCAAGTCTAGGAACCCTGGGCTTTGCAAGCCAAAACCTGGCAGCACTGGGATGGTTAAAATACAGACCTACAGCAGAGACCCTCAAAGCATTTTGGGTCACAAGGGCAGAGGTACAATATACAATTAAACTGAGTTAAAAGAGGTCAGGTCAGAGTTATTGAACTCAATAAACAGTTCCACAAAACAATTTAAGTGAAATGCTCTGGGGTACTTTATCTAGGTCTCACGTTATTTCTTAATGTGGTTATATCCTTCTGAATCTGTTTAGTGTATTCATCTCTTGGTCTCCCTCTACGATTTTTACCCTCCACGCTGCCCTCCAATGCTAAATTTGTGATCTCTTGATGCCTCAGAATATGTCATACCAACCGGTCCCTTCTTCTTGTCAAGTTGTGCCACAAACTCCTCTTCTCTTGATTACTCTGTAATTCAACTGCCGGGTAGAGGGTTCATCGAACCACCTTCATTCGCAGTAATTGTCTTCCATATCACCCTCGAATAGTTTGGGGAAAATCAAACACTTAAATCTTTCCTTGTGAGCTCTGGTTTCTCTTATGTTATTGTAATGATCATTTCTCCCTATGTAGTAGGGTATCAATAAATTTTATTACATTCAGAGAAGAACATTGGAGACTGAAATTCTGTGAAAAGCTTTTGCCACACTGAGAAACACCCCATGTCGCATATCATATCCAGACATTCTCATCCCTGTTCTGTGATGATATAAAATAAGTTGCCTTTCTTTGAACTCTTTCGATTTTCTTCATCAGTCATAGCTGAGCCTATACTGCACAGCAGTGCTCTAGAAGAGGACAGGCAACATAGTGTAGGGAGTCTCTTTAGTAGGTCTGTTGCATCTTCCAAGTATTCTGCCAGTAAAACACACTCTCTGGTTCACCTTCCCCACCACATTGTCTGTGTGATCATTGCAATTAAAGTTATTTGTAATTGTTATCCTTAGGTATTGCATATGCATAACAAATACCTTGTCTCAATCATTTTGCAATTGATTTTAATCTTCTGATGACTTTTTAGATGTGCAACTAGTGTCACAGGATTTCATCATCATTATTATGAGGCTGCAATATGACTGACTACATGGTAGCTGTCGCTTTTACGTGCAGAAGTGCTCGTGATAGTTCTGTGCTACAGCTTGCTCGCACAAATCTGCAGTCCTTTCCAGTCTACCTCACCGATTTCTGCTGCATGTTTCAGGACGTATTCTGTCATGTCCTACTCTTGCTGGATACAAGGGTAAAACGGAGTATTTCTTACAGTTATGTAAGCCTTGATGCTTACATGTTTGTGAGATGTGATAGACGTAACAGACATTGGGGAGGTGTGGCAGCATATGTATGTGTAAATTTGTTCCCCAGGTCATGTTCGCATCTAAAAATGAGGAAAACAGCCTGAATACGTGTTCATTGATATTAAACTGTTCACTAGATTGTATATTACACAGGTGACACACAATCTACGTAAAGTTGGATAGATCTCTAGCTTTGAATCTGTACTTCCAAACCTGGAATCTTTGTATGTACACTTAATTGTAACTGGAGATATCAACATAAATTTTCCAAACAACAATGCATCTGTATCGAAGTTCATGCACATACTTTTCTGCTCAAACCTTATAGTGATTCCATTTGAACCTACTCATCATACAGCAATTATATGTCAGTCGATATATTCGAACCAAATCTCCAATTAGAGTACTTCACACCAATCACGTTTCTGCACCTAGCTTGTCTGCTCATGATGTAATATTCATGACTTACAAGTTGCAGTGGCTAAAGAACAAACAGCAAGTGGTGACTTTTAGAGATTTCAAGTGTGAATATGTCTGAGCTTATACCTGATCCCTGTGATATTTCTTGGTAGACAGCTATTGGAAATAACTTTGACATAATTAATGTAGTATCCAACTTTACTAAGAGACTCAGTAATTTATATGACAAAAACACAACTCTAAAAACAGAAAGAGTAAGGAGGAAACCAGCACCATGACTTACAGACCACCTCAAACACCTTATGAGTGTCAGAGATGCAGCACACAGGACATACAAATGGCAACAAACCTCTGATCATCATCTCACATACAAGCAGCTATGCAGTTAGTCAGTCTGTGAAGAAAGCAAAGTGCACGTATGACCACTCGCTAACTGAGGACTTTCACAGATCTGTCATCCTGTGAAGAAATCTATGAGGTCTAGGAGTAAACTTTGTGTTCTGCCTTACGGCAGGTCTTGCAATGGGCAGATCCTAGTCGGGGAGGTCCTCCGCATGAGCCTCTAGGGAAGTGATTCCAGTGGTGGTTTCCTGTTGTCTTCCACTGATGATGATGAAATGATAATGAGGACAACAGAACACCCAGTCCCTGAGCGGAGAAAATCTCCAACCCAGCCAGGAATCAAACTTGGGCCCCTTGGCATGACAGGCCGCTGCGCTGACCACTCAGCTATTGGGGCGGACGAGGTCTAGGAGTAGACAAACCCAAATCTGTAGCTGAAGCTCTAGTTCCTATTGTGTAGGATCTATAGGAGTATTTCGTCATGCCAATATCTTTACTTGACCAACACACAAGTGTGCAAACAATTGAGTCCCACAAATTATCAGTGGTTGGTAAAAATGAAATTTTTTTTGCAGCCTGTAAGCCCTAACATGGTGAAAAAGTCAACGGCACGAATTTGTTTGGCAGCTTCAGGTTATGATAATATAATAGTGCAAATGATCAATGATGCTCTACTGCCCAAAATAATAGATATTTTGAACCATACTCTAGCCTCCAGCATCTTTCCAACAGCCCTGAAGCAGGTCTTTTAAAACCATTACCCAAGAAGGAATCTGCCAAACAGCCTTTCAACTACAGGCCCATTTGCGTTATACCTGCATTATCCAAAGCTGTAGAATACGCAGTTCATGAACAGCTTACTAATTATTTAACATCAAATGTTGTTGTTGTGGTCTTCAGTCCAGAGACTGGTTTGATGCAGCTCTCCATGCCACTCTATCCTGTGCAAGCTTCTTCATCTCCTAGTACCTACTGCAACCTACATTCTTCTGATTCTGTTTAGTGTATTCATCTCTTGGTCTCCCTCTAGGATTTTTATCCTCCACGCTGCCCTCCAATACTAAATTGGTGATCCCCTGATGCCTCAGAATATGCCCTACCAATCGATCCCTTCTTCTAGTCAAGTTGTGCCACAGATTTCCTTTCTCTCCAATTATATTCAGTACCTCCACATTAGTTATGTGATCCACCCATCTAATCTTCAGCATTCTTCTGTAGTACCACATTTCAAAAGCTTCTGTTCTCTTCTTGTCTAAACTATTTATCATCCACGTTTCACTTCCGTACATGCCTACACTCCATACAAATACTTTCAGAAACGACTTCCTGACTCTTAAATCTACACTCAGTTTTAACAAATTCCTCCTTCAGAAACGCTTTCCTTGTCATCCTCTCTACTTCGACCATCATCAGTTATTTTGCATTTTGCTTTTGTTGATGTTAATCTTATATCCTCCTTTCAAGACACTGTCCATTCCGTTCAACTGCTCTTCCAAGTCCTTTGCTGTCTCTGACACAATTACAATGTCATCAGCAAACAGAGTTTTTATTTCTTTTCCATGGGTTTTAATTCCTACTCCGAATTTTTCTATTGTTTCCTTTACTGCTTGCTCAATATACAGATTGAATAACATCGGGGATAGGCTACAACCCTGTTTCACTCCCTTCCCAACCACCACCCCTTTCATGCCCCTTGACTCTTATAAATGCCATCTGATTTCTGTACAAATTGTAAATAGCTTTTTGCTCCCTGTATTTTACCCCTGCCACCTTCAGAATTTGAAAGAGGGTATTCCTGTTAACATTGACAAAAGCTTTCTCTAAGTCTACACATGCTAGAAACGTAGGTTTGCCTTTCCTTAATCTATTTTCTAAGATAAGTCATAGGGTGTTCGCTTTTATATGTATACCAATCTGGTTTCCGGCTAAATCACAGAATGACAGCTGCTCTTATAAAAGTGAGTGATTAACTGAAACAAGCTAGGGATAAATAACAGGTGGCTCTAACATCCCCCCCCCCCCCCCCCCCCCCCCCCCCCCCCCGCACACACACACACACACACACACACACACACAACAGCAAAGCTTTCTACACCGTCAACTTTGAGATTGTAGTTGCTAAACTCATAAGTCAAAATTTTGCTTAAAGTTTTCTGTACAGTGGTTCTAATCATATTTATAATCGTATCTTGCATCTCGCTAGTATTGTGTAGAACAAAAAGATCACAAAGGAGGGGTGCCAGAAGATTAGTGTTGGGCCTGTTACTCCTCTCATTATATGTTAATGATGTGTCAACTATCCTCTCAACAGCAGATATCACTTATACACTGACAACATTCAGTTATCTCATAAAGTGCGAGCCCAACAAACCTGTGCACAGCTATCCAGCGTATAACTGCTGATATACCTGCCCTATCAAAATTCAAGCAATTTTAATCACTGTTAGGAGACTTATTATCCCTCAGTTCAGAGGATCTCTTCCACCATTAATCCTAAATGGCTCAGAAATAGCCTTTTCTTCTGCAAAGAACTTGGAGATAATTTTAGACCATCATTTAATCATTTAGGCTGGACTGAACACAACTACTGTCCATAAGAAGGCGTCATTTAATTCACTGCAGAAATATAAAAAAGTATTTCCTTTTAGTGTAAAAAGAAGCTTGCAGGTACATTGCTACCCATTCTTGACTATGGTGATGACATTCTCTAACAGGGTGTATATGACCCGGGACAACCAGGAGATCCGGGAAAAACCTGGGAATTTTTTCATCCGGTAGAAAACAGGGTAAAACCCGGGAATTTTTTAGAATTCTGGGAATTTTTCATTGCTTATTTTTCAGTTAGATTTTTGTAATTTTGGTTGATAAGAACCAATATTCTAACAAAGGATATTACTGTATGCCGGTACTGCAGAATAATACTGCAGCAGTAAGACATGAATGAGAGAAAAAAATAAAATAAAATGTAAGTTACAAAGGAAATGTGCCATATACAACAACAGAACAGAGTGCTCATACAGGCATCTGCCAACAGCAAAATGTGTCAAAGGCTTTAGGAAGACTACGCAATGCTTCAGAACAACAAACTGCCTCCGATGAGTGCGACGTCACAACTTGTTACATTAGATCCCTTCAAGCAGTTGTGAGCGGGCTCATGCTTATGCGTAGTTGAGTCGCATATGAGTAGTACCTTCCCTCCGCTTCTAGCTGTGGAAGTGTGGTTGTTAGCCGTATAAGCAGTAGCATCAAGCAGCCAGATGCTACTCGGAAAAATTTTACTGGCGTGCCCAAGCTGCCAGATTCACTCATGCACAGATCTAGGGGGCGGAAGAGGGGAGGGGCAATCTGGGGTGTCTGCCCTGGGTGGCAATTTGAGGGTGGGTGGAGGCTGCCAAATTCATATTCTTGTTTCACAAAGTGACTAGCATCCAGCGCATGTTGGTCTATCGATTATTCATATCATTTTGAAACAATCCCTGTTGGTTTTTGAACATTTCTGAACACATTCTGTGTTGATTTCTGAATGAATCATAAGCTGATTTATGAATTGGTGCAAGTGTACGTGATTCCCATCGCATCTAGAAGTAAACTTTCCTGCAGACAAAAGTAGACGGGGCCATATGAGCTGAGTGGAATAAAGCCGAATGGGTGAATGCCAATGTTTGTTTGTGTGGTTGACTGGGTTTGCAAATGATCAGCGTTGTTATAATTTCTAGTCAAAGCCATAGATTCGACTAGCAGAGTGGAAATAAATAACAGGAATAACAGGTGAGAAAGATTAATTGTTATCTTCTCACTTAACACGGGAAAAGTGTATTTTCAGCTGGGAGAAAGTGTATTTTTAACTGGGAAATCCGGGAATTTTTTTACTTGTCCGCGTAACACCCTGTCTTAGGACTTTGTATGAAAGCTCATTGGGCTGCAACTGGCGATGAGCGCTTGTGTATGACACACATGTGGTGTATGCTTTTTCAACCATATCACCAGTATATGAACAAGTATCATGGATACATGCCGATAAGTGTAGAGATTATCATACTGATTATCATACTCTGTTTGCTCTATCATCTTCTCAATCATTGCATTTCCTGTTATTTGTCCTCAACTCTTACACTACTACCTTTAACAGCACAGCAGAAATACTTGTTCACAGCAAAGTAAAATTCTCTCAGTACCATCACATAGCACTCCTGTGTAAGGAACTACTACTACTACCACTACCACTACCACCACCACTACCACCACCACCACCACCACCACCACCACCACCCCTGCCATCACTTGTTGTTGTTGTTGTTGTTGTTGTTAGAATCATAATCATTGTTGTTGTTATTGGGAAGACTTTGTAATATGAGGGGTGTTCAATAAGTAATGCATCTTTTTTCCCTGGTTTCTGATACACCATATTATTCCCCACTCTTTTGGCTACAATACCCTATTTTTCAACATTATCTCCATTCAAAGCTACAGCCTTATGCCACATTACTGGGAGGACCAATGTGCCTGCATGGTTTGATGTGATGAACACTTGTTTCATTGTCTGAGATGATGTTTGACAAAAAATTGTTACAATCAGCCTCGTTGCACGCAAGTGATTCCAAGCAGGTGGTTCTTTATTGCACGAGTGCCCAACTGATAGATGAGAGTGTCGGCACTGCCAACAGATGTCCAGTTGAGCAGGGAGGTATTTGATTGTGATCTGTTGGTCAACCCCATTGATTGTGTCTGCACATTCCACGTTGCAGGAATCACAGCTGTTTGTGGTTGGCTGGCACGCAGGAGATCTGACAGGTTTTCGCGACTTGGTTGGCTCGCCCAATGACTCACTGTGCTTTTGTTCATTTTCAGATCCCTGTAGACATTCTGCAAGTGTCCATGAATTTCTGTGATGCTCTGATTTTCTTCCAAAAGAAACTCAACGATAGCTCTCTGCTTGGAATGTACTTCCATTACAGACACCTTTTTGAAGGCTACGTATAGTGCTGCCACCTATCAGAACTCCATGAAACTATAGGGGCTGAAGCAGGAATGCTCCAGTGTCTGCCACAATGAATCCTGCATTTTTGCAGTTGTAATTAGTCAAGGAAAAAAGTGTTAGATTACTTATTGAACGCCCCCTTGTATCGTTGGTATGTGTTCTGCTGGGCAGACATAAGTCAGGTCCTTAAGGCCCTAACCTGTTCAGGCTAAATAAGTACTAAATAAATAATGGCATCATCTGCAAACAATCTGACGACGCCTCAGATTGTTTCTTAGATTATTAATATAGATTAGGGACAGCAGAGGGCCTATCACTTCCTTGGGAATGCAAGATGTCCCTTCATTTTTACTCGATGACTTTTCATCAATTACTACAAACTGTGACCTTCCTGACAAGGCATCATGGATCAGTCAAGTAACTGAGACAATACACCATAAACACAGAATTTTATTAGAAACCACTTGTGAGGAAAAGGAACATTAGAATCTCTCTCTCTCTCTCTCTCTCTCTCTCTCTCTCTCTCTCTCTCTATTGGAATACATCTGTATTGTGAGTTGTTATCACACCGTGTTTTTGCCATCTAACATGTATTAGTACAGAAAGTACATTTAAGGCTTAACACTATGGCTTTGGGTGCATTTATGGCACATGTCAGCATTACATGGAGTTGAAGGTGGGTAATATTGATATCCTATCTGGTTGTGGGGATAATTGTTTTGACATTGTTCTTGTTGTCTAAAAACTGAAAATGCATTTGACATATGCCATTAAATTGCTGCAAATGCTATATGATAAAATCTGCTAAGTGTTTGTCTCAATTATTGGTACAGTTTCTCATGCGAGGCAGTGAAACATGAAACATGTTTCTCACTGTTTTTATGATGTAGAAAGCCGGTGACACTCATCAATCTCTGAATGACTCATTGCACATGTTAAAAACACTTATTTTATCTACTATCTTGAACTTCTGTAAATTTTTGTGGAAATTTTTCATTACTTCAGCAGAAACAGTGCCTTTATTATTCTCTTTGAAAATTATTGAGTAATTGTGTAATTTAATTGATCTAGAATGCAGTTAGTGGTCACTTAACTAGTTCAGAGGTATGATGAAATAGACTTTCCTTGTTTTGCAGGTACCAGAAAAGTACGAATTCTTATGCACCATACAACAAAGATTGGATAAAGGAGAAGATATATGTACTTCTACGGAGACAAGCAGCTCGATCGCAGTAGTGCTCTAGGTTTGAATGCCTTGCACAAACTGTCCATTTTATTTGTCATAAAAAAGTTGATATGATTTCAGTAAGCATCCTGACTTTACCAAATGGCTGAAACAATAATACGTGTGAGACAAAATTGAATCCTGATCTGACCTCCATTATTACCTGATCATCATTTTGTATTGGTGTATTTTTAACACTTCCGAGGATATATTTGTTTTGATGTGCTAAGTAATTATAATATTTGTTATTTTCTGTGAAACTCGTGGAGGAATGGAAGAGAAAGTGGGAGTATACAGCCCAGAAGACTATTGCCCCCCCCCCCTCCCCTCTGATGCAAGACTATTCATGTCATGGTGTGAATCTAGCATTTCTTATTGTTAGTGTCTCTCTTATTGTGGTGGTGTGTGACTCTGTACAGTTTCTGAATTATTAGTTACAGTAAATGTTCAGTTCGCTACAGTACTCTTTTTTTTCCTGTTAAAATATGCAGTAATTAGTGATAATTTAATTGGAATGTAGATCACCACCTGGAATGACGTTTGCAAATGGAGATGTAACATTATGAAAGTAAGGTACAAATAGACTGTAATGTAAGTATTCAGTTAAAAGCTTATTGTGTATTGTATTATTCTGGCATTTCTAATTTTATGCCCGTAAGTGTAGATTAATTGTAGTAAATATATTTCTTTTGATTGTGTATAATTTTCTGAAGCATTTGGTTTTATGGTGCCAAATTGCCTGACATGCAGTGTTTAACTAAGGAAACTCTCTAACAACTTTCTCTTCTGTAGTAGGAATTTACATAATGCTGAATTATAATCAGGCCATGATTATGCTAATAGTGTTTGTGGATGTGTTTGTGATTCTCATTCACATGTACTGCATGTGATTGGAGGGTAAAGCAGCAGTCTGTCCTCTTTGTGGCAAACAGTGTATAATGAAGTATGTGTGTAATGACATTGTCTTACAAATAGGTTTTCAAAACCAGGAAGCCTGTTTTTAAGTGTCCTCTTATGAGAGGGCTGTTATGCCCTGACTGTAAAACTCTGTACTGTGAAGTGATGCTTCAGTGCAGCGGCTCATTATAAGGTGTTGTGAAAGTTCTCTGTTGGGAAAGGGAGGGGATGCAGATTATACTGCTTGCTGTGTCTTGAACTTGGAGCCAGGCTAGTTGCAAGCTAGACTGGAGAAGAAGAACATTTTGTTATTCAGTGACTGTCAAGAAAACGTGTTGGCCTTGATCTTGATTTGTGGCAGGGACATCTGTAGCTGTAATCTTCCACTCACAACACAACCACATCAGAGTATGTCTCCTATTCTTAGTGAATAAGTTTGGAAGTGTTTGTGGAAAAAATAAAGATGCTATAAAATCAGAAGTAATGCTTGCTTCTTCATTGTACTAATATTGCTTTTCTGTTCATCATTAACAGAGGTAAGCTGTGCTGGGCCCATGTAACATTATTGCTTCTCAACAAACAATAATTGAGTTAACAATAAGAAAATATTGTTCATTGCAATTCTGTGTACTTTATAAAATTTTTAAATAGCTTAGGGATTTTTTTAAAGGACACATGAAAAGTTTTTGCTCTGTCCTCTTAGAAAGTTGTTCAGAGAAATTGCACAATTTATGAAGCATTGGTAAGTAAGACATTAGGTGATTTTTCCCCTCATATCTTGACAAGGATACACATCTTAAATGCATTGAAACTGTATGCAGCCAATAAAAATGTTATCGTTAACAATACTAGCAGGTGACATGGGTAGCCAAAGGTACTGTGCTCTTGTTGTTACAGGGCACTAGTTTCTCAAATTATTCACCCTTTCCTACTTTGCAGTAAGTTATCAGGCCCAAAACCACTTGCACTACTTTCACTCTTGTTGGGTGTACATTGCCATTCCTAAATATTAGTTTCATTCTATTTCAAGGCTATTTTCCACTTTTTTGCATTGTTTTGTTCTGGCTATGGAGTAAAATTGAAAGTATTTCACTGATGTGCTGGCTTTCTTCTTCTTCTTCTTCTTCTTCTTCTTCTTCTTCTTCCAAATTCTCGCATTCTTCTCTCCGTGTTCTCTCAGGTGTAATGCTTGTGTTTAGCTTTAAACTGATGCTTGTTAATTAAAGTTTTGAATACAACTCTCCTGTAACATTTTGTTTGTAATGCCTGTTTTTTGAAGATATTATCAGTTTCAGTTATCCAGATATTTTTAACTTCCTTCAGCGGGCAAGGTACAGAATCATTTGGGACAATATAGTATCATTCACTTTGAAAATATGGCTGTAAAATTTCAACCTTCTTTTCCTGAGGGAATCAGATTTTCTCCAAATTTTGATATAACTTGTTAACTTCCATCTCGTCCAGATTCCTTCAACACAAACTGGACAAAAAATTTGCATTTGTGTTTTCCTTTCTTCTTATTCTTTGTCTTTAGTTAATGATTTACCTCCAATAATTACAGGCTCTGATATATAAAATACTTCAGGTTTTACTGCTGTGATGTAATGTTTTAATTATGCATTGTGAGATTTTGATTTTTTGCTGTACCTAGCTTATGTATTTCTATAAGCTTTCTGTAGTTAAATGATTCTGTCTTTATTTGCGTTAATTCAGAGGGTTAATTCAGAGGGCTGCATGATTTCTGCTAGGTATTTGTATTTGGATACTAAAGATATTTTGCCAACTTGTGGAAACATTTAATTATTGAAGAGAGTCTTCTGTGTCTTGGATGTTTTTCTTAAGAAATTGTCAGTCCACTTTTAGTTGTTTCGTGGAGTTTTTCAAATGAGTTAATTGCCTGCCCTGTGTTATTTGAAAGGAACACTAGATTACATGAGCCTAACACCTAAAAGAATTTCACGTCATCTGCCAATAGCTATTCCCTTTACTTTTTACATGTCAGAATTGGTTTTTCTTGTACAATACTGAACAATAAGTCCTATCAGACCACTGTTTTTGTATCAAAAGGTTCAGACATTTCAGCTTGAAATTTAAATTTTGAGCTACTATCAGTTAACGTTTCTTTAATCAGCTGCCTTTTCTTTCTAACCACTTTAAACTCTAGCATATTAAGTAGTGTGCATCTGACACTGAATTATATGCTTTATTGAGGTCTACAAAGGTGGTCACTGTTCGTCCGTCCTTGCGGATTTGTAAGACCACCTTGAGACTGAGAATTTGTTCCACAAAGAATCTACCTCTCCTAGAATCTGCTTGATAGTCACCAATTAAATGATCCATTTGTACTTAAAGCTTTGTTAGCATGGTTTTGGAAAGAATTTTGTAAGTAACTGACAGCAGTGAAATCCCTGTGTAGTTATTTATATCAGTTTTATTCCCTTGTTTGTGTAATGGATGGATTATAGTAAACTACCATTCTTTAGGGATTAGTTCCTTCAGCCAAATACATGTAAGAACATCATGGTTTTTCTGTGTGAAGCTTTTACCACCTGTTTATCCTATTTCTGCTGTTAAGCAGTGCCTGTATATGTGTGGATGGATATGTGTGTGTGTGTGCGAGTGTATACCCGTCCTTTTTTCCCCCTAAGGTAAGTCTTTCCGCTCCCGGGACTGGAATGACTCCTTACCCTCTCCCTTAAAACCCACATCCTTTTGTCTTTCCCTCTCCTTCCCTCTTTCCTGACGAGGCAACAGTTTGTTGCGAAAGCTTGAATTTTGTGTGTGTGTCGACCTGCCAGCACTTTCATTTGGTAAGTCACATCATCTTTGTTTTTACCTACATACATACATACATACATACATACATAGGATCAGAATATTTTACATAGGATCAGAATTTTTTTTTCAGGCTCTCCATCAGATATTTAGTCAAGGTATGACTTTGGTAGCTGTTGTATGCTTTGCGCGTAGATCTTTTCACAGATGCACGAATCTCTACTAATCTTTGGGTGTCATCATTTGTGCATCTTCTTTTGAACCAAGAATGCAACAGCCCTTGCTTTCTCAGCATTTTGCAGATTTTGTTATTAAACCATGGGGGGTCTTTCCCGTCCTTAATCCAGTTACTAGGAACATATTTGTCCAGAACACATTTTACAATCTGTTTAAACTTTACCCCTAATTCCTATGTGGCCATCATCATGGAACTAAACGATTGCCGTTCAATGTATAAGTGATATGTTAACAACTGCTTACCTGCTCTTTCCAAGAGAAACATTCTCCTAGCCCTCTTGACCGATTTATTAACTTTTGTAGCCATAGTCAGAACGATGATATTATGATCACTAATCCTCGTCTCTATGCTGCACTATTGATAAGGTCCTGCTGTAACCTCCCCCTCACTTATCGACCTTAATGACAGTGAAAAATTAAACCGCGTGTACCTAATGGAAATTTGGGAAAAGCAATCGTCACCGAAGTTAATCTGTCGGTAAAGAGGGAGGAAAGGGTTAAATCTAGATGAAAGGAAAAATGCTAATGAAACTGGTGGAAATTAATTTTGAAAAGGGATAAAGTTAATAAAGAAAGTAAATGTGCGGCCGTTAAGTTAACAATTAACTAGCGGTAATTAGATATTTGAGATTTGGGGGAAATTACGGTCGCCAGTCCTATGGACAATTACTATAGTAACTGAAAAAGAAAGGTTATTACACATATAATTAGCACTAGAAGCGTGGCAACTGAAGGTTGACACGTGTAGTGTGAAAACTGAAAGTTTGTCAGAAGTAACAAATTTCGCTACACTCTGACTTAATTTAGCAAAAGAATTAATAAAACCGGAAAATCGAAAGTTAATTTAGTGACTGAAGTTAATAGTGAGCTTTCTTTCTGAAGCACATCGAAATTCAGTAAAATACGGTTAGTCTTGGACTACCTCAACAATCATTTCAAAAGCTACTTGAATCTACGCAATTTAGAAATAAGAGATTTAACTTTGAACTTGAATAATATGATTCTGAACAATTAACGGTAGTAAAATTTAGTACGTACCAAGCTGAGCTGCAGTCACAGGTAACTAAAATACGGTAACAAAACTCGCACTCTTAATTTGTGCTTGTGCAATCTAAATACTGTAGCCAGCTATGAATACCTTAACTGAACTTTGAAATTAAAGCAGTGAAATAAAATGATGCTGGCGTTTGAATTTCAACGACACTCGGGTTCATTCCGGAAAAGGAAGGGACCCTGCTTGGTAATGCAATTGGGACAATGAGCAACAAATGTTCACGCTAAGTTGCTGTAATTATAGTTACGAAAATGGTACAGTTTGAAAAGCTGAGGTCTGCCATACAGTTCTAAAACTTTACGTGCTTCCAGTCTTCCTTGTTGGTTGATTGAAGGTTTGAAGCCGTCGATCGAGGAGGTGGCGACAGTCACTCATTGTCGGCCGTCGCTGTTGCAGAAGCTGGATGTTGGCGCGCCTTCTTCTCGACACGGTCACCAGGCGAAACGGGCTCTTGATGTGCGCCAGCTAATGCTTCCCGTCCGCGACACCATGTCAGAAACTATCATCGCGAGTCGAGCGCAATTACATGCTGCCAAACTCCGAAAGCGCAGCAACTCGTGGGAGCGTCATTCAATACACCTGCTCCACTCGCTACTCCAGCCAGACTCTCTCTGCTCAGCCTGCGCTCCACGCGGCAGAGTTAACACTACCAAAGATCCTAAACACTCTGGTTCTCCACACGACCTATCGACGTATTTGTTCGATAGCATAGTTTTCCCTAGGCAAGACCAAGCGTAAAAATACAAATAATATTTACAAAACAACCCAATTATACATCGACATAAATGCATAAATATATATATATAGACAAATAGTAAAACAATTACAATATACGAAGACACAGAAATGTTATATATTCAGGTAACAAAAATAAGGAAAACAAATTTATAGTACAATAAATGGAAATAGGAGGATATGCATTTCCGGCGTTACACTGCCTCTTTGTACTTACAAGGTCCAAGATACTTCCATTGGGTGTGGGCTGCCAAACTGGATGCTGAAGGCACGTTTTCAGAAAACATATTCAAAAGTGCTTCACAAGACTTTAAGTCTGTACCCTTGCAAAGAATCCATATATGTCTGTCCATACTCGGTAGGTTAAAGTCACCACCAAGTAGTATTGCGTGATCTGGGTATTTATGCTTAATTGACCATAGTCTTTCTTTGAATGGCTCTAGACCTAGACCTGTCACAGCAGAGTTGGGTGGTTGGTAAAAACACCCAACAATTTACAATAACTATTTTATAAGTAAGAGCTCACAACTGAAATATTGAGAAAATATGTATGTTTTTCCAGTACTAAGTTGAGCTTTAATTATGGATTAGATTTTCTCACTTACAGCTGCCTTGCCAACAGTGTTCAACTAAATTAGATTTATACCCGTGATATTCTTTATTTTTGTTTGTAATTTTTAATGTTAAGACCTGTATCCCCATAGGATATTTTCCATTTCAAACATAATTCTCGTTAGTCATTCTTACAGCTTATTTAATGAGGTTTTATTAGAATATGTTTATCTACTTTCCACATTCTCATCACCCAACCACCTTTTAAATTTTTAAAGCCTTTGTTTTTTGAGGGAAACTAATTTGCTAGTAAGTATTGACTGAAAATTGTAACATTAATGAGGAATGTATAGTCTTGATTTCTAAACACTAAAGGAAATTAAGCCTGTCAAATGATATTAATTGTTGTTGGCTCAGAACGACAATGTTTTGTTGGGGAAAAAAAAATTGCTGATGCTGATAACAGAAAGTTTCATTATAACTGTCACAGATATTATTTGGCTTTCAGTGCTTTGGCTTTTTTTATGTTATTCTTTTGTCTTTATATCTTTTGGAAAAGGAGAGCAGTATGTGGTGTGAATCTGTTTCAATTTGTTCTTCTAGTTCCAACACTGATGCAAGCACAATGGAGAGTTAAAAGTTACTTGTGGTTTAAAATAAATCTCACATTGTACCATTCTTTTAGCATACTTTAGCTTAAATCTGTCCAGTACCTCACTAACCACTGTGTGACCCTAAAGTAATTCAAAAAGAGAAAAATCAAGAATAGTAAGTGTTCCCATTATCCTTTTTATGCAAATGTGTTTCTTGTTAAATGAGTGAATTTATTACTGGAATAACTGCTTTTCACTGGCAGATAGTACTCATATGGTCTTCGAAAATTGTACCATGCTTTGCTGGCTGATACAGTTGGAAAGCAGTTTGACTTGGCTGTTAAATATTGCTTGGACTGATAAATTTTCATTAACTGAAGTGTAAATGTACACAGCTGCAAGCCTTACAGTGGCACAATACTATCTACTGACTCAATGAAAGTGCCCTCATTGGTAAAAACAGTGGAATAATTCAGATGGTTTCTTCCCGTTTGTTTAAAAAAATATACATTTCATTTTTACAGAAACTCATTGTGCTCCTGGCAAAGTTTTTTGAAGGGTAAGATTTTTAATTTGTTTCTTATGTTTGGACAGCTTACTACAGTACTCAGAGACTTACTTATTCTCCAGTTTCCTGGTATTTGATGATATGTTCATTTTTGTTAAGATGTTAAAATATCAGACAACACCTTTGAATTTCTTTAGTTTTGTATGTCTTTCCTAAAAGCAATCATTTACGCATAACTAAACCCTCAGAAAAAAACTGTAAATGTTGTGCAGAATAGGTTTCTGGTATTATTTTGAAAGGTACTACATTTTTTTCAGTAGACACAACTAATTTTATTCTAAAAGTGCAATAGGTTTTTGATTCTAAGCGTGTATAACTTTAAAATTTAAACTGTTTAGTGTCCAGAGTTTTATTTTAACTAGCATGTGGACTAATGTGTTCACCTTAACACAGAGAATTGTTCCAATATCCATTGTCTATCTACAATATGTAGTTTTTTATTACATGAGAGGCACAGAATTTTTGCTGCTTGGAATTCATCTTTGGAAACTCGAATACCTAAAAAAATAAAATAAAATGAAGTCTTGTTTGTGATGGTCAAAAGATTGCAGAATTAATGATAGCTAATTAATGACCCATCTTGATAGCTGCAAATGTTAGCATGCGGATTCTGGTATTCAGGGAGACATGCCAGCCCCAGATTAATGAGTCAGTTTGCCAGTCAGGCTTGATGTGGTCTTTAGGCAGTTTCCCATATGTGGTTATGTGAATACTGGGGTGGTATCACAGCCCATCTCAGTCACAAACATTTAGAAAATGTTCACCTACTTTTACATGGAATAACACTAGACACAAACTGTTTGGGATACACACATTTATTCTCAGGGGAAAGGGAGGAGACAAGAGGTGGTGGATGTGACTACCCTGAAGCACTAATGTTGCCAACTCCAGTAGTTCTCATGCTGACCCCATGCAGATATGAAGTGAAGGCCAGGAAGAAGAAGAAGAAGAAGAAGAAGGAGGAGGAGGAGGAGGAGAAGTGGAATAGCTAACTAGTCAGAATGAAATGTCAAACTGTGCAAAAATTGCAGTGTAAAGAGGTCGATTTTGCTGATAGGTGCTAGGCCAAAATAGCACTAAAGATATCTTGATTTCTCAGAGTATGATGGGACATACAGTGAATAGTTACAAATGCTGTAGGTTACCTGGAAAGTTGAATTAGTTTTGTATAACAATCTGCTGAGAATGGTATTGATTTAAGAGTAATCAAAACACGCCATGTATGAGGGTAAAGTAGAAATTTCTTTTCTTTACAGTGTGTTGATACATGTTGCAAAGGTGCATACTATTCAGAAAACTGTTGTTTATATACGCTGGCAGGGTTTCAATGAAAGAGAAGCTTCTCCATGTTCTGGTCTTTCCACCACCCCTCTGTCACTATGCTGGCCCAGTCTTCTTTGCTTTTGAAAGCTTCCTTCCACTTCGAGCCACGTATCCCTTGGTCTCTTGCCCTCCATCGAAATCTTGGGTGCTTCTTCCTAGGATTCCTTATCTCATCCATTATCCTTATGTAGCCACATATTTAATCTTCTTTCCTCATTCTCCTTGTTATGTTTTCCTCACGTGTTAGAGATATCACATTTTCATTTATCGTCTTTTCTCTTTTTGTTATTCCTACCAGACTTCTGAAATGTCATTATACTTTCTTTCGTATTACTTTTCCTGTTTCCTTCAAAACCCAGGCTTTTGCAGCATACAACAAAATTTATATATAATGTTTGGTATAACACTGTTAAATTTCTGTGGGACTACTGTGTCCATATATTTCCTCCCACACTGCTCATAAAGCTATCAACTTGCTTTGTATGCTCACTGTCTGTCATTCCTTCCCCTTTCTTGTATTATATTCCCCAGGTATATGAAGATTTTCAGCTGCTCCCCACCCAGTTTCATGTTGACTGCATGTCTATCCTTTTTCCTTTTCATTGTCAGCTCACATTTCTTTGGAGTATATTTTAGGTCAGTGGCTTACTAAACTTCCAAAACATCTGATTGCTTCTGTACTTTGTCCACCTTGCTCCCCCATACCTATCAGCAAAGAGCATTTCTATCACCCTGCCTGCTGTCCCTCTTGCCACTTGTTATATCAGCCATCACTGCTATGAAAATCATCTGAGTTAGTGCAAACCATCTCTCTGTTAGTCATCCTGTTCTGTCCCTTCCCACCTTCCCACAAGTCACACTTGCTTGGTAAAATACATTACTCCTCAGGATCCCTTCCTTTTGGATCATGAACAGTGGCAGTCCTCATAGGTTGTGGCACAGGTGGGGATTGCAGCATTGCTGATTCCTAAAGACAGTTACAGTACGCAATATGAGAAAGCGTTTATCACGCAAATTGTCTCTCACATTCTTATGTAGAATTTGTCACTTACCACCATCAGCATCCATTATAATTGCCAACAAATGTAATAAAAATGACTAAATAACTCACTGCAATAACATTTAATGCTCGCAATGGCTATGTCACTCGTCTGGTGTGTGGAATGAGCCTAAACTTGACTGCCACCATTCATGACTCTAGCTGTAGTGCCTCCAAAACTTTACTTCTAGATTTCTCTGAACCCAGGAATCAGTAGATCTACTATGCTCATTTATGCCTGCAGCTGCCCCACTGCAGATATGAAAGCTTCTTTGGATCTTCCTGGCTTTTCTCTCAGCTGCTTTCCCACTGTTCTCCACATTATTCCCTCCAGAATCTTCTCATAAAATTTTGCACATTTGTAAAGGTAATGCCTCTATAGGGCTCTTGACACCCTTTCAGCTTAGGTTATTTCCTTTTTCCAGTCTCCTTTAGTTCTCATTTCTTCTACACAACTCTCACAGCCTATTCTGCTGCTCTCATCATTTCTGAACTTAGTTCATTCAACCCTGCAGTCATTCCATCTTTCGTGTTCTTAAGTGCCTCTTATACTTCCATCCACATTATGAATTCACCCAGTGTTAGTGTTAATTGCCCGTCCAAACACTCAGGATGGAGGAAGTTTCCTGGCTTCCAAGAAGAGAAGATAAAGTAAAGTTCAAAATACTCAGGTGACAAATATGCAAGTCTCTGCAGCCCCAATATTTTTCTATCACACCACGCATGCTACCACTGTTTGATTAATGCTAGCAATTAATTATTCTTGCATAGTGTAGAAGTTGATCTGACATGACTTCAAATTAGATTTAAAATTTGCCTTGCTACTTGTCAGAGATTTTCTGTTTTGGGGAAAAATTGTCAAAGATTTTTGTAGCTGGATTATGAACTGCTTTCTGAGGTAGTTGCGGATATTACTGTTCCTCCGAATATGTAGTGAATTATTTATGACTAATTTTACTAGTGATCAAATGCCCAACTCAGTGAAGAGGCATACACAAGATGCTTTGGTAAACTCCCCTCATTCTCATTGCTTTCTTTTATGCAATCAATATTATTTTCCTAACTAGTCAGTTGCCCCATAAAATTATACCACGAGTCATTAGTCTACAGAAATGTACAATATACACCTGTTGATTGGTTTATTTCCCAATCATCAGTTACGCAAAGTGGAAAAGGTGCTGAACTTCTCAGTTAGAGAAGTTGAATAATATATTTCTTCTGGTTCAAATTTTCATCGACTTACACCCAAAATTTATAGCAACGTACCAAGTACGTGGACTACTCTTTATGTGCCATATTTATTTTTGGTGTTGTATTTATTGTTTAGGGGTGAGTATATTGTGTGTTTCTGAAATATGGGAGAGTCAATGTACATAAAAAAAATACAGTAATGGAAAGAAAACTGCATCAAGGAGGAGTTTTGCAACATAGACACAAATGACTTTAAGGTAACAAAAATGCCATTATCAATACCTCACTGAGTTTGAATGAGGTTGTGTAATAGGTCAACGAGGAGCTGGATGTTCCTTATGTGACACTGGAGAAAGAGTTGGCACCAATGTAGGCACTGTACATGACTGCTGACAGCAGTGGTGATGAGAATCTAGTCGCACGAGGTCTGAGTTCCAGATGGCCATGTGGCCTTCCCAAAAGGGAAGACCATTGTGTTTGGAATATGGCTCTGTTGCATTGTACTGCATCTCTAGCAGCAATTTGAGCAGTAATTGGTACCACAATGACATAATGAACTGTTTTAAATTGGTTGCTTCAAGGACAGCTCTGATCCATTCACCCTGTTTCGTACATTCCACTGACCGCAAACCACCACCATTTGCAGCTTCAATGATGTCAAGTGAGAGCTCATTTGAGGGCAGGGTGGAGGTCTGTTGTGTTTTCTGATGAAAGCTGGTTCTGCTTCAGTTGCAGTGATGGCCCTGGGTGGCTAGATACATTGGACCTACATCTGGAGTTATGGTCTGGGTTGTGGTTTTGTATGACAGCAGGAGCATTATCGTGGCTATCCGATGCACCCTGACAGCAAAGTTGTATGTCAATCTGGTGATTCCACCTGTTGTGCTGTCGTTCATGAAAATTATTCCAGGGGGTGCTTTCCAATAGGATAATGCTCACCCACATACTGCTGCTGTAACCCAGCATGCTGTACAGTGTGTCAAGATGTTGCCTTGGCCTGCTCAATCACCAGAACTGTGTGCAATTGAGCACGTATGGGATATCACCGGACAATAATTCCAATGTCATCCACAACCAGCATTAACTGTCTCTGTATTGACCAAGTGCAACATGCAAGGAACTCCATTTCACAAACTGACATCCAGCACCTCTACAAAACGAAGTATGTCCATTTGAATGCTTGCAATAACATTCACGTGGTTACAACAGTTAGTAATGTACCAGAATTTCACATTTGGAATAACTTATCTTGCACTTACATTAACTTTTGATCTTGCAATGTTAATTGCTTAAATGTGTTACCTAGACAAATGTATTTCCAAAATTTCATTACTCTAGGTTAACAATGTAGGAAAGGATAGATTGCTGCTTACCATAAAGAAGACACATCAAGTTGGATACAGTCATGATTAAAAGACACACACACAACCCCCAAATTCAGCATCTTGGGCCAGCCGGGATGCAACATCAGGTACTGCATGGGTTAAACAAAAGGTTTCGAGTGCTAGGCATATTTTTGATTTAAATAAGGCGTTTGATTGTGTTGATCACAAAATATTGCTCCAGAAGTTGGACCATTACAGAATATGGGGAGCAGCTCGCAATTGGTTCACCTCTTACTTTGTCAACAGACAGCAAAAGGTCATTAATCACAATGTTGAGAATGGCTGTAATGTTGAGAATCGCTGTGATGCGGGGTCCAAGTGGGGAACAGTCAAGTGGGGGTGCCCCAGGGATCAATGTCGGGTCCACTCCTTTGCCAGACGTCCCAAACTACTCTCGTATACCTTCATATAGACAAAAACTGTGTTGCTTGATATGCCCTCTAGTATTATGGGTAACTCTAAAATATTTCTGTTTGCTGATGACATTAGCTTGGTAGTAAAGGATGTTGTGTGCAACATTGGCCCAGTTTAAAATAGTGCAGTTCATGACCTAAGTTCATGGCTAGCAGAAAATAAAGTAACACTAAATCACAGTAAGACTCAGTTTTTACAGTTTCTGACACACAATTCGACAAAACCTGAAATTTTAATTTCACAGAAAGGGCATATGATTTGTGAAACTGAAAAGTTCAAATTTCTAGGTGTTGAGATAGATAGTAAACTGTCGTGGAAAGCCCATGTTAAAGATCTTATTCAGAGACTTAATGCTGACATTTTTACTATTCGAGCGGTATCTGAAGTGAGTGATCGTTCGACACAAAAGTTATTCTACTTTGATTATTTTCATCTGCTTATGTCGTATGGTATTATAATTTGGGGTAACTCTTCCCATTCTAAAATAATATTTTTGGCTCGGGAAAGGGTGGTTTGGGCAATAAGTGGTATAAGTTAACAAACCTCTTGGTGACCCGTGTTCACATGTCAGGATATTTTGACATTGGCCTCTCAGTATACCTATTCCTTACTGTCATTTCTTGTTAACAATGTTAGCTTATTCCCAAGAATAAGGAGCTTTCACTCAGTTAATACTCGGCAGAAATCAAACCTGCATTTAGATCGGACTTCTTAACACTTGTGGAGAAGGGTTTGCAGTATACTGCTGCATCCATTTTCAGTAAGCTACTGTCTGAATTCATAAATCTTTGCAGTAATCCATGTGCATTCAAATCAAAACTGAAGAGTTTCCTCATGGGTCACTTGTTGACTCCGTGCCCCGTCGAGTTGCTGCACTATGATGGGCAAAAGGTGGTCTGACATATTAGGAGGTATCCCATGACTTGTCATCTCAGTGTACATGCAGACAGCTGCCACTTGCCAGTGAAGGGGAACAGCGTGTTCAAAAACATTGGTACTAAGGCATCATATCCTCTCTGAGAAAGAGAGCCTCAACTAAGAACTAGAACATTTGAGGACAATGTTCTAGAAAAATGGCTTTAGACACTGACAAATTTGGAGAGCTCTGTGTACTACATTGATTTTACAGCTGATGGAAACAGAAGAGAAATCTCACAAGGGTGTGGAATTGGCATCTATTCCATTTTGTGGTGCATTTTCCAGAAAGATAAGAATTCTTTGGGACCATCAAGTGAAACTGTTTTCCACCTGCGAGCTAAAACACATGCATTGCATGGTAGTGTCAAGGATGACCTCTAACTATGGAAATCTGGGTTCTATTGGATTCCCTGCCAATGAGGCATTACTTACATTCATCAGAGCCTACTGTTGAAGATTGTTGCTGAGAACACCACCACACCGGACTGCAGCAGCCTAACAAGTTGGGAGACATGGAACACTGAGTATGGATTTACTGAGATTAAACTAAAGGAACTGCTAATCAGTCATGATAGTGGCTACTTCCTCAGTAAGGCTTGGGAACCTACATTGAGTCTGATAACAAGAGGAAAGTGATATCCCATGACAAACTGACTTTTGGGGGCTGTCAGAACAACAATGAAGATGCCACCAACATATGTCCTTGGATGCAAACCTTGGACGGAACAACTTGGTGGTTGGATGGGGGCCAAGAGGAGAACCTGAATGCATGCCTGCAACTGGAATTCAGACTGTGTTCAGAACGCCAGGTGGAAGCAAGAGGGAAGGATATATAAGCCCTGCACCAGCTCACAGGCGGTCAGTTCAACAGTGAACTGATAATGGAAATGTGGTCGCTTGCCAAAATATTATGCTCGTTGGACCCTGACATCCTGCCGTGAGCTACACACGTTAACAAAATTGCTGCATCATCCCGATAAGTCGTTGCAAGTGTGTTGCTACTGTGACTCTTGCTGTGCCAATCAGAATCCCCCCCTAATGTTTGTAAACATACACACAGTTACCATGAGCACTACCTTTATGTAGAACACTGTACTATAATGGGTTGAGCATTTCAGTTGAATGTGAAGCACCTATAGGGAGGCATGAGAGTGAAACAGTAGATGTAACATCCATCATGTCTCGAGGACAATTGTGACCAATGGTCGGGTCCCCAGCATCACATTACATGAAGACGCCTTGGCAGTTAGGGAAGTTCCTCGACATGTGTACCAGAGTGATTTGGTATGGACATGGATTTAGTTGACACACAGTACTGAGAACTTGCACGTTACAGGATATCCACTTTGACAGGTGTGTAGGTTACCAATTTCTATAATTTTTGAGTCTAAGGAACTGTGGACCGAGTGCTCCAGAATGAATTTCGCCTTCAGAGAGGCTGCAGGATGTCATGTGTAGCATCTAGCTTTTACACGGTTGTGTGATATGAAACACTATTCCCACAGACTACAGCGAGCACCAAGTCATATACAATGAAACTGTGGACTTTGTTACAGATGACCAAGAAATCATGAAGAATGTTGGATGAAACTTTGACCTGTTTGTACATTAGTAATTGCAGATGTGTTTGGAGACAACCCAGTAATATTGAATGCCTCCAACACTTGGTCCCATATGTGCAAACAGATGTGGTAATGTGCTAAGGTGGCATTTCATGAGGCGGCTATTGTACACCCCTTGGAGATCTCTCACTGTTTTGGAGGGGAAGGTTACCAGTAGTGGATCCCTATCACCAGTATTTTGGTGACAATTTCATCTCGATGGATAACAACTCACATGCTGCTTGTGCTGTACTTGCGAAAATTTTTCTACAACATGTTAAGATCACAAACACGCCATAGAACAAGGGTGAAATTGACTGAAATGAGCTTATATGCAGAATCACTATTGAAGAGAGGGACTTTTTGTAGTCAGCTTAATGCTGAACTATACTTATCTTTATAGGTCTCCACACTGTGATTGGTGGGAACATGCATGGAGTTATACAGATACAACTCTTGATTTTTAAAGTAAACAAAGAATCAGCCGAAGACAATAAGTTGGGTGGTAAGGCAAGTCTGTAGATCTTGCATTGTAAATGTTCTAAGTGCTGTTACTTCAAACACTGTTCACTAGACACAAACAAGCACTCTGAATTTACGTTTGTGACATAATCTCAGCTGTGCGACTAAGTGACAACATTGTAGAACTTGAACTGCCTTCCTGCCAGAACTCAAGATGAACTGCTGTATTTGTCCTTTGAGGCCATATTTCCTAACCACTGCATGGCTGCTGCATCTTGCAACGCCTGGGAGGCATCTCCAAGCTGGTTTGTATGGATATAGCAAGGTCATTGGCACAGCAAAACTTTTTACAAGTGGTGTTTGGTATGTCACTGGTGTGCAGGTTGAAGAGTGAGGGTGCTAGGATGGATCCGTTGGGAAGTCAATTTTTTATTGTAAATGATTTACTCTGTTTTTTGTAATGCTTCACAAAATTGGTTACTGATGGTGAAACATAGATGTAGGCTGTGGGATATAGATTCCCTGAGGTGGACACAGGTGGTGATGTGATGTTCTATGATGTCACCGGTAGAGGAGTACCACTGGTGACTGTCATGCCTGGGCAAGATGTGATAACTTGACAAGAACACCTTGAGGGCCTGGTTCTGTGTTGGATGGCTGCTGACTTGTCCATCTGCATCTTGGAGGTTCTGACAAAACACTCTGCCTCACCATTGCACCGGGGTCGCAAGGGAGCTGTGATGTATTGTTTCCTCACTGCAAAATTGCTTACTCGTGTGATGTGAACTGTGGCCTGTTAGCAGACACAGTTACCTCCAGCATCCCTTCAATACAAAAAACTGTAGTTGGTACAGTCACTTCCAGCATCCCTTCAACACAAGTGCTGACACAGATGTAGTGTAGGACATGGGGACAATGAAGAGGGACATGTTGTATGTGTCCACAACCAACAAGCAGCAGGTATTCCAATATGGACCAGCAAAGTCTATGTGCAGCCACTACCATGGTCCAGCAAGGCATGGCCAGTCAGTCATGCTGAGGAGCAACAACCTCATGCTCCATACATTACACACTGTGAAGTTATTGCCTCTATTTGAGAGTAAATCCCCAGTTAAGTACAATGGTGCCTGGCTAACTGTTTCTTCCAGATGATACCCCAATGACACTGGTGTAACAGTTTGCATACTTCATGCCAGAGTGTCTTAGGATCCATTAAGTGGCCATTGGCACTTTCTAGATGGAGGATGAGGTTCCCGCCCACCTGCACCGAGATTGCTCCAGGTAAGTTGCAAATAATGCAACTGAGATGGGGGAATGCTGAGTGCATTGATCTTGCGACCCAGATACTCCATTTCTGTATTAAAAAAGGAATACTTGGAACAAGTACACTTTAAATCCTAAAGTTTTTATCTCTTTACCACAGAAGGGGACATAGCTTGTATGTAAAGTTCAGTAATGTGCTACATTCTGAGGCCCAATTATTGACAACATAGCTTTCAAAGTCTTTGTTTGGAAGCTTATATTCTAAAGCCTGAATGTGTGCATCTGAAACACTGCGAGTGATTGCATCATGAAGCATTACATCGAACAACTGAACTGATGCCATCTTGATCACCCATGCGGTTCGGTGACCCACTGTTCATGGGATTGCCCAGGATGATGCTTGAACTGAAAGACTGTGTACTTAGCAGCTACCACATGTACTTGGGATTCAAAATGATCATACAGCTGAGACACTAGTTCACCAAATGGCACTTTGTAGGGACGAATATAAGGGAATAACTTAATGGCCAAACAGTACACTTCCACTCCTACCATGAACAGGAAATGATAAATATGATGGATACCTGTGATGTTACAGGTGTGGAGGTGCACTGTAAGTTAGGCAACACTTTCCATCCAGTCGTCACCTTGCCCCATGGACTCTTGAAAC
Organism: Schistocerca cancellata; assembly: GCF_023864275.1. NCBI lineage: Eukaryota > Metazoa > Arthropoda > Insecta > Orthoptera > Acrididae > Schistocerca > Schistocerca cancellata. Next base: position 253,208,465 of record NC_064634.1, read on the forward strand.
ATAGGCACTTGGGCCATTTGCTGCTTGAATTTCAGATGCTGCTGGTGCTTGTGACATGCGTTGGCAGTGGTCACATTAATGTGACTAGACTGTGTGGGAAAGGGGACTAGTGGCACTTAATGAATAATGTGAGTATGGGAGGGTGCCAATCCCATCCCAAAAGATGAACCATTTGTCATCATGATACAACAGCCCGACTTTCAGCTGCAGTGCAGATTACCTTGCCCTCATGCAGACACCTCTTGTAATCTTCGATTGAGAGTGCCTTTGAGGCCACAAGATGCACACCCTTAGTCCACCTCTGGGGGCATCTGTTTCTTTGTGGGATTGCTTATATTTTTGATCTGATTCCACAATCTCCAAATCACTCACCTCATGTTTCATCAGGCTGATAACCCCCTTGTTTTGTGGTGTTATTCCAAAAGGATCTTTGGTCAGATATTGAAATATGGCAAATTCTTCGTGACTGTACCTTATTACTTCATAATGATCACAGCATTTCACCCATAGATGAAACTGCTTGGATCCATATAAAGTAACTTGCGATCAGTGAAATTTAGCTGTGCACACTCGGCAGAATCATTATATGTGAGCCGGCCGGGGTGGCCGAGCGGCTCTAGGCGCTACAGTCTGGAACCACGCGACTGCTATGGTCGCAGGTTCGAATCCTGCCTAGGGCATGGATGTGTGTGATGTCCTTAGGTTAGTTAGGTTTGAGTAGTTCTGAGTTCTAGGAGACTGATGACTTCAGATGTTAAGTCCCATAGTGCTCAAAGCCATTTGAACTATTATATGTGGAGTTCAGCGAGATCCAGACAACACATACCAGTATAGATAGACTTCTTGAACTGCAGTGACACCTTGGCCACCCCCATAGTAGGTGGTCATACATGGTGGCTAGTCCTTAATTGAAGATTGTGGCCTGCTTAATATTTGGCCTGGCAATGTAATCTCTTGTACCACAATGTCCATCCCACTGATAAACTAAATGAATGTTGTTATATTCTCCAACATTTTCCATCATTTTTCAGAAAATTGAATTATTCACTAACTTGTAAAAATCTTCATCAAAGTTGTGTTTTGAGAGACCTCTGTTTGGTGTTTAAATCAATCCACTTCAACGAGCAACACTGGTGGGAGGAGATGCCGTGGGTGATAAAGTTCCATCCCCAGCCTGAGACCTTGCTGGAGGTTTCTGTAGTGCAGAATATATTGCTACTTATTCCCTAGCATTATGAACATCTTTGAGATGGAACCATTTTGTGAAACTAAATGCTCTGGACACAGTGGCAAGTTACTATGCATGTCATGGAAATGGGTGGAATATGCCAGTTCTACCTCCAGAACATCCCCTCGCCAGCATCTGCTGCTAATCATGAATCTCTTCCTTCAGTCTGATAACGTTCTCCTCAGGCAGCTGTTTTAACCCTCCAAATGGTGGACTACTTTTCATTGCACACCGATAGATGTTGTTTATCTCCAAGTAAAGGATATATATTAAATCATCAGACGACCTGTGCTCCTCCTCACTTATTCACAAGTTATATGGCATGGCATTCCTGTGCATGCATTAGTGAAGTCCCCTGCATTCCCACATTTGAAGAAGAGCAGCATGTCAAAATCAGCCAAAATTGCTGCTGCTACTGCTGCTGCTAGACCCAGCACAATGCCGAGTGATGCTTAATGTCAACATTTGTTTGGCGGGCCAGGGCACGGGGTGTGTGGCCTGAACCATAGCAAACGGGCAGGAACTGTAATGCCAGTTACCACAGCAGACCAGCCTGGGGTGTTGATAGCCTGAGCTTCAGATAACGAACCAAGACCAAGGCACATTCGGCCATGGGTAGATCAGCAATGCCACTCCGGGCTGCAGCATTTCCAGTCATAAATGCACTATCATTGTGAACAACTTGTCAGTTAGTTGTTGCTGCTGCGGCACAAGCCCACATCCCAGTATCTCCTCCATATACCAGAAAAGAAAGAAAGAAAAGTATCAGAAGTATCAGGCATAATTAAAAAAGGTATGTATATGCAGTGGTTCTACTGATGTTTAAAATTAGGCACATTCAAACCAGTCCACAGGACATTACTGACTACTGTTTCTAGTAATATTCTATCCAGCTTGGCCGGTAGATAGGCATACCCTTTGCTCATGGTGATATTCTTATCGAGTGCACCTAGGAACAAACAAAAACACCTCACATTAGTGCATATGCAGTTGTGATGGGTAACACGTGTCTTATCGTTGTAGAATAATAGAAAGACATATTGCGCACATATTCTCTCCTCGATGACTGGCTTCATTCCCCATGAGCTCAGAGCAGAGAAAGACTTTGCCTCAAATATGGGGATTTCCAACTCTGTTATCTGCAGATCATCATAATTTGAATCATTTACTGTGACAAACTGCAGTGGTAACCCCCCCCCCCCTCTCTCTCTCTCTCTCTCTCTCTCTCTCTCTCTCTCTCTCTCTCTCATATAGGCACACATGCATGGCACCATTCTCTGGAATGCCAAGGAGCCTCACCAAATCCTCACGAGCAGGGTTGCTCATTCAGGGGTGATGGTATGCTCCCATATGTATCAGAAGAAAGAGAAGGAGAAGGAAAAGAAATTAGTTGCCAGATTGCAGCTGAAAAAAGAACTACAGACAAAAAACATGAGGTTTGAAATTGTCACCAGACACCTGTAGTATCATCAGAGTTCAATCAGGGATGCTTATTAGAGGCACTATAATCATTGTCAGTACGCTACTTCATGGCTCACAGAATGCTAACATCTAGGAAGATAAATGGGGATAGCAGCTCCTACTGAGAAGCACTAGAGAGAACTCTACTCAATGGGTGTGGGGGGAATGCTGGGATAGTTATTGCTGAGTAGCGCTAGAGAGTTGCTCCAGTCTGTTCAATTGGGGGAATGCTGGGATAGGTACTGAGAAGTACCAAAGAGTGCCTTTGGCTGGTCTACTCAATAGCAGCTGGAAGGCAAGCACCTCCCATCAACTGCGATGTCTACTGGTTCTTCACCGTGATATTGGTTGGTGAAGTAGTGTGTGATCAGGATCTAAGATTTCCTATTATTCCAGCCTGCTCACCTTAGTGTCAGCACTTCTTCTGATCAAACATCTTTTTTCGAAGTGCAACAGTTACTGCTGGAAGTTAAAGGTAAAAGTTCAACAACCAGCGAGGTTTCTCGTTAACAGTGTCCATGTATTGTAATTTTGTTTAAAATAAGTATATGTTACAAAATTGTTACATTATTTGGAACATTGTAAAGACATTGATAAACAAAGTCCAAAAAATGTTTTGTCTTAATTGACAAATTCCAATTAAGGGTATCTATATAACAAGTTTTCTCTTGTCCCTGTGACATAATAGGCATTGTCACAACCACTTACTCTGTGGCACATACCATATGTCTAGAACAGAACCTGAGGACACAGAGTAAATCACTTAACCTGCAGGTACAGCCAGCATGGTATGATGTTTATCATCCTGGCTTGCAGATATGCTGTGTCCATTCAGTTCATGATATGTGTGCATAAATAAAACATACATCCCAACAGTGGATTATCTGTTACATAACAAAATTAAACTTTTTATAGTGGGTATCATCACTTGTCAATTCAAAAAATGCTTGTGCAACATATCATTTTATAAAAGTGACATGTTGCATTACAGATTCCTCTCCTGAGGCAAATAATGTCATCACTAAATGTTAACTGAGCAGCTAGTATTCAAACTTATTTTAATGTTTTCACTACAAGTATTACTATTACGTATCACTTTGATGTACAATCACAGCTGTATTTCATTCATATTTATTAACTGTGGAATGTTCCACAATAGATTTTACACTGTCATAGGTATATATTTCACTCTGATTTAGTTTCTTTAAAATTTCCACCAGTTTCGTTCTCTTACTATGAATATAGGACCTCAAATAACAAATATTTATTATCCATGTGGGTCATTAAGCAGTTTTACAATATTTTTCTCTCGCGTATTACTCATTACTAGGCTCCAAAGTCTGCTGGCCATTGCGTCTAGAACTCTGGCTTTTCTGGCCAAGCTCATGCCACTTTTGGAAGTCACTGGATGTGTGCTACACAACATTCAAATTAAACAAATTCCATGAACTACATTATACAAAACCTCCCATAGAAAATTCTTTTAACCCCACCCATATTAGTTATCATCTCCAATAAAGATAAAAAATATAGATTCCTCTAGGAGGAGTGTAGGAGACTCTACAAAATTCACAGAGCTATACTGAGATACGGCCCTATATAGTTTTTCCAGGAATGCCACATTCATTGTTGTGTGGCCAGTTTTCTCATCAAATGTCTTCAGTCTTCATAAACTGCCATGAAACCAAAGGAGTTACATGTTTTGAACAATTAACCATTATTTGTCATTGGGCATTCTATAAGCAGTTACCTGTCTTTCCAAACCTGGAGAGTAGCACACGCAACTCAGATAATTATGTCATTATTAAATTAGCATATGGAACAGATTAACCAACTCAGGTAAAGCCATCTACTTTGCTACTTTGGAGGAATCTTTAAATTAAAGGTACCAACTTGTGGAGTAACCACCAAGATACAAATTTTTTTCACAGAAAGATAATCTCTACACAATTATTTAATTATCCACAACAGCAGCATCCCTATTTATGAACTCCTCTCTCTCTCTCTCTCTCTCTCTCTCTCTCTCTCTCTCTCTTAGGTATAGGTAATTTTTATTTTCAGTCCACCTATCCTTTCAATCACATCACATCATACATATGTGTGCACAGATTAGGGTACAATATCTTGTTAATAGCATTTACAGTTTTACCTTCTTCTTTTATACATAAATATTGAGGGGGGCCTACTTCTACCATAGTCTGTTTTTGTACCTTCTTCTTGATCTGCCTTGTCTACTGTGTTTATTTTACTCCCTAGTATGTAATGGCTTGCTTCAGTAATTCTGAATGCCCTCTTATTGTATGTTTCAGCAGATGCCCTGTTAAAAGTTGCAACAATTGTACCTAGAAGTTAGCCCATTCTGCATATACTTTCTAGCTAACGGTGTATCCTTGATTACCCCCTTCCTCCCATGTCGAAAGTGACAGCACTGACATACAGCTTCGCTTATAAAAAAAAGCAATTCATCTCAGTTCTGCAGTCTGTTTGGTGGCAAAAGTTTGTTAATCTCTATTGTTTGCCACATACTAATGCAAAACTGTTTTAGATGTGAAGGAATGTTTTTGATGAGACACATCTTTTGATCACATCTATATTATAGAGACCTTTTTCTCTCCCACTTGATGGTTGTGCTAAGAACACAACCTTGGCTATGAAATCCTCATAATTTTAAATGGATCTTCATAATGATGGAAGAACTTGCTGGTTTCTTTCATTGTGAACTGTGGTGAATATTTTCACCAGCACCATGTCATTGAGTTTAAAATTATGGTCACTTGGTTTTAAATAATGTACTTGTACTTGACATTGTGCATGTCTTTAAATTCCTTTCTACCTTTTCATGTAACTCGCTAGGTGGTTCCTCTTCTATGTCAGACCAAGAAAAATCTTATTGATGCTTTCCTATGAACTTTTTATTCAACGCTTCTACTGAGGAAAGTCCACTTCACTAGTAAGATAATTCATTAAGGATAACTTGAAACTCTGGAATCATCTGTGGCCAGATGTGTGTTCCTTAGAACAGTATGTATGACATAATCTTCCTATTTCTACAGAGGGGTTGGATTTTGGGTGAAATTTTGAAATATCACCCACATTTTACAGATTCAGACACCAAAAACTCTTTGAAAGTATGACTTATAAATTGAGTTCCATCATTGGGCGAGTAAGTGATTTGATTTACCTATGTCTAAGAAATAATCTCTTGGGCAACTGATTGTGGTAGTTACATTTGCTGATTTAATGGAATGTAGTTTTATATGTTATGATGAACATTCCATCAAAACAAGAATATAAGAAACATTATCTCTACCCTTTAGCAAGGGAGCAAAAATATTGGTTGCTCTTAAATCATGCAATACTGTAGGAATTACTGGATGCTAAGAATATTTTATTTGTCCATTATTTTCTTTAATTTTGTGACAAAGTTGTCACAATTTCTTAATGCCCTTTTTATTTTTCTACTTAAATTTTAAAAATATTGTAATTTTGTCATATGTTGGATTTTTTTTTTCTTTTTTACTGAAATGTCCATACCTTTTGTATGAACCAAATTAGATCCTCTACTACTAGGTATACACAACTTCCAGTGGTATGACTTTACATGTAGTCTCCAGAATAGTAGGTATCCCCTTTGATAAACCATGTTTTCTCATCCTCCCCTGATAAAATACCTCCAGGGCACATATTTATTACTGTTCCAAAATATTCATCAGTTTTCAACTCGTATTATTTCATTTTCTTAGTCAATATCCTTACTTCATTGTATGTCTGTGTCATAGCTAAAAAATTTATTCCAGATAAAACACCAATAATACAAGTTATAAATTCTTGTTACTAAATGTAAGTTTCTGTAGTTCTGCACCAGATTACCGAGGAGAGATGCTGTGTTAGTAACGCTCTAGCATGCCTCTAGGCCAAGTACTGTACCATCCTTGAGGATTAGGAACATAAATTACTCTTAAATATACTCTCCAACTATTTTTATATCATCACAGATCAAGAAGCTCCAGTGTCAAATTTTCTTGAGTGCTTTTCTGAATTCGAACTAAGTTGTGCTCTCTTCAGCATGAGCAGATCCCCACTCTGCGGTGTTACCCTCTAAATAACGTAATGTAAAATCAATTCTCCTCAAATCATCCTATCTTTTCGGTAAATATTTGGCATATAACATTCAAAAACATTGAGGTGAATCTCCCCATCTGGCTTAAATCTAGGAACTGTTGCTATAAAGTAATTCCATTGCCTAGCTACAATTCCTCGAGCAGCTCAGCTGAGTATCTACTATTTCCACTAAACATTCAGCCATTTAATTTGACTTAAGTATTAGTTAACTTGTCCCAACTTTACTGTAGTTCACTCTCTGTTCTCGCATTAGAATTAGGGGTGTCTACAGACAATTCAATCATTATATTATTGACTAAGTCAGCTGTATGCTCCTCCAGGCTAGCAAGTGTATAGCCTGAAATAGCATCTGAATCATTGTTTTGTTCCAGTGCTCAGTCTTACTCGAGTGCCTGACAGTTGATTGTGTATTGTTTTAAATTCCTGGCCATTTAATTCTTTTAATTGATTACTTGTTTACACCTCTAAATTGCTCACTCACTTCATTTGAAACTAAATCACACGCTTTCAATATTTCAGAATTTATTTAATTTGGTAAGGTTGAAACTTTTATCTGTAAATATCATATTTTGTTCTTTATCTATGCTTTTGCCTACATGACTCATCAGTACCTTTTCTAATGTGGTGTTTGTCTCTCTGAGTGTTGTTTTTCTAATTATTTTTTCTAATTTCTTTTATTTTACAAGCGTAGTTCTGTAGGACTAGACTGAGGAGGAAATCTCCATTGTCATGGAACGTGTCAGGGTATGAAATTGCAACACAAAAAGTAATACTAGATACAATAAAATGTTTATGAATCCTAAAATGACGACAAACTATAAGTTTATATAAACGCAATCAACAATATAATGCAGGAATCAGCTTAATTTTTCAAGGAACTCCTTGACAAAAACATTGTACCATATATTGTTCTGTTGCTTACAATAATTATGTGACCCAAAGTACTTTATTGTACAGAACATCACAATACGTTCATGTGGAATACCAGTCCCAAAAAAGGTCTGTCTTATCTAACAGATTTCAAAGGAGTTCTTGTATATAAGTTTTTCTCTTGTCCCCAGGGCACCATAGGCATTATCACAGTGGCGTGCAGATATCTCCAAGGCAGGAGCAGAATGAACTTCTTGACTAGCAGGTACTGCAGTTGTGGTACAATGTTTTTTTTTTTTTTTTTTTTTTCAGCCTCGCTTGCATATATGATGCATCCTTCCATCTCATGATAAATGCACATAAATAAAATATACATTAAAACAGTAGATTATCTCATTCATTAAGAAAATAAATTTCTTATAGAGACGACCATCATTTGTCTGTTCAAAAACTGCTTGTGCAATACACCATACACCATTTCACCAAAGCGATGTGTTACACTACACCCTGAACAGACCAGAATGACCATTCACACTGCAGTGTTGTTTTTTTTAGGGGATAGCTTCATTCCATATTTCAGGCAACATGAATCGAGTACATTTACCCTTCATAGATTTTTTGGATCCTGCATGCGTAGGTGCATGCCAGTCCAAGCGTGCCTGCTGTCACACTGGTGAGCAGTGGTGGAATTCAGTCACATCCTGTTATCAAAAGAAAATTATTTCCTTCCACCACTTTGCAGCTCCCAGTTAACATCTACATCTACATGATTACTCTGCAATTCACATTTAAGTGCTTGGCACCGTAATGCTAGTGCTATCACACTGACATTTTTATATGTCAGTGTACAGGTGTGCACTGTATTACATTCAAGAGTGTAAATGGACACACAAAATAACCTACTCACCAAGCAGCGGCAGGGGAACACACACAAAAAAGGATTTTACTTTCATAAGCTTTTGGAGCCAGTGGCTTCTTCTTCTGGTGTAAGAGTTGAAGTGGAAGGAAGAGGAGTGAAGAAAAAGGAATGGAGAGGTTTAGGGAAAGTGTTACAGTTTAGAAAAGTCACCCAGAACCACAGGTCAATGGAAACTTACCAGACGGGATAAAAGGAAAGAATGATAGTTGGGGAGTGTACCTGATAAGATTTGAAAACCAGAGAGCTTAAAGGTGGAAGACAGGGTAATATGCAAGACAGATATAACTACTAAAACATCGTGCACATATTAATAAAAGTGAAAAGCTGATCGCATTATATTAACAGAGGTGGGAGGGGGGACAGAAAAAAACTAGACAAGTCAGAAAAAAATGTAGAAAACTGAAATGGAGCGAAGAAAGCAGTAGTTACTACGAATAAATTCTGAGACGGAAGGAACTAATGTAAATTAAGGTCAGATAGGTGGCGAGAACCAAGGACATGTTGTAGTGCTAGTTCCCAACTGTGGAGTTCTGAGAAATTCGTTGTTATATTACATTTGAGGTCGTACATGAGCTGCAATGCATTTGGTGGTGGTGAATAGTCTTCTGATGGTTTTCGGAAATGCCCATTAATGGTAGAAGCTCTACCCTCAATTGCCAGCCATCACGTGACTGCTATCTGCAAAGAACTACCCAACCTGCTGCTGCTGCTGTCACCGTTGCTGTGGGGTGATATCACTGTGTGTGTGTGCAGCTGTGCAGACACGACGTGTGCTGGTGTTTGTCAGGGTGACTCGGTGCTGAGCACTGGCCTTGACGTGCTGCACTTACACACAGTTGTATATAAAAATGAATTTGACAGTGGTGGTGAAGCATGTCTACTTTCCAGATGAGGTGTGTACCTCAGTTCACATTTTAAATGATTGGCCATTACCATGTACAGAGGGGCCGGTATGTGCCCTTGAATGCAGATGACTGTGAACAGTTGGTACTTCCAGAAATGTATCCAGGATGCTTCTAAAATTATAAGCCTGATACTCAGCAAACCGCACAGGTAGAACTGTTTGGATACTCGTAATTACCTGAACCCTGTAAGAGGAGGATGTAAATAAATAATAAAAAAATATTTTAAAGAAGTATTATTTATTGGTAATCCAACATAAAAGTATTCGTACATTTTCTGAAGCACTTGTATAATTTCGTAAGTGTCCACCATAATTTTTCCTGAGTCTCTGAATAGCTGGGCAATTCTAATTTTCATATTGAAGCACTTTTGAAAATGTCATGAAGCCACAAAACATTTTAATGGCTTTTGACATGAACAATGCTGCCATTATGATTTGTAGATTCAGAGTGATGCCGCCATTTCTTCGGACTGCAATCCGTCTTCATCACACTGTCGTGATTTGTGGGTTAACCAGGCAGCTCTCCATCAAGTCTTGGCCCTATGTACTGTACTCAACAGCTTGAGTGGAGTGATGATAATGGAGAATGTCATCAATACCCATACAGCATTTGCAAATGCAATGTCTTTAAACACCAATTGTCCACACTTGTCATAAAAGTCCTGTATATCTGCAATTATATTCGCACCTTGAGGTTGCATCATGGAATCCCTCTTGTGTGAAGCAGCACCACTACATTTATACTAATGGCTATACAATTCCTGTGAGAGTCGAGTGAGTAATAACTCAATCATGTAGTGGTAATACATACACCATGGTGCTTGGAAGTAAATTTTCTGAAGATTCAAATTCAATAGTTCTAGTGAAGTTGTAGATTATTGTGTGGGTAATATACTGGATTCAGGAAAATTTTTGTGATGGTTAGATTACAGCTGTTGAATACGCTGGAATTCTTAGCCACATTCCTTCTCCTTTCCATCTGCAGCCACAGAGTAATGAATTTAGGTGTTTCTAATTGAACAGCTATGTCCTGAAGCCTTTTGTAGAACACGATACTCATAGGGTTCTCATGAGTGGAAACTTAATGGCAGCTGAACTCCAGAATTAATCTCACACAAACATTTCAGACAGTCCTCATCTGATATGTGCATGTACAGTACTTTCCACAACAACTCATCCAAAACAATTATATTTTCAGCTGTTTGTGCTTCTTGAATGTACACATTATTATCTGTAGCGCTTAGAATGAGAATCAGTTCCTGCTTGGCATTCATAAGGGCACATTTATTACCTTCACAGAACACCATAAACATTTTGGGATAGATGCACATACTAAAGTGATTACTTATATATCTGTCACTGAACCATTCTGCATCTTTGTACACCATTCTCGTCTGAATTTGACATGGATACACAAGTTTTGAGTATTGATGTGGTTCCTGTGTGTCTTGTGTGGTTGACTTTGATGCCTTTAAGTTCATATTGTATTTTTTGAAACAGAAATGTGAATGCATTATGTATAAATTGCAATGTTTCTGCTGGAGCACCGCCATGATTCTTCATACATGTGCCTTCCAAGTGTAAAAAACTGCTGCTCAGAAATGTTAAATCAACCTGATGCTGAATCAGAATTCTTATTTTACTGTTCTTATAGAGTATTGCTGAAGCAAAAGGTTTGTGGGAGATAAGTCCTAAGAAATGATTCGTTCATCATATCTGAGTTGTTATTTTAATTGATGTCAATGTGAGGTTTCATTCCTATTGACTTCAGAAACTCGTAACCTTGAGTGTTATCACCTTGTCCTTCAGGTGCAGATTGTAATACTGACGCCCACAGTGTTGCTGATTCACATGAAGACGTACCACAATTTGCTCTCCTCAAAAATCAAACAAATTTCTGTCCTGGTCAACAATTTTCAACTCAAGATGATCTAATGTCTGAACTGTCACTGGAAGGTATATTGAATTACGTGGTACCTCAGCAAGTATGTCTCCTGGTCTCACTGTAGGGTAAAATCAGTTAATAGTGTGTATTAATCAACCATTGAGGTGTGTATTCATTATGACATTACACTCAATGTGGATCATGCTGACAGGCAGAATATTCACTGACTGATATGACACACAAATATTCTTGGTATTATTAGTCAAAACTTGACTTCGTGAGAAACCAGGTATTGACCCTACTGAGCCTTCCTGGCTAAGGTCTATGGTATATTTTGTCATTTTTGTCTCTGTTTCAGATGTATGAACAAATCCTTTTACAGACTGATTTATAATTGTATTTAGATTTTCAATGTTGTATGAGCTGGGAGGAATCTACACAACTTTCCTCACTCACCTCCATGATACTTGGAATGCAGTTAAGTTTCCAGACTGATCAGTGCACTACTTCATTCACCCTTGCTAAGATCTATTGGGGGCAAAGGGGAAGGAGGGTGTCATTTCCACTTAAAATGGATGAACATTCTTTTAAAGTCAGATTGGACAAAATCACACCTAATCCTCAGCTGACCAGCTGATGTACATGTTGCTTGTGAATATGCATTTGCCAGGAGACACATTAGACAGAAATGACCACGGAGTTATGAATTGAAGTCTTGGTAGCGTTACACATTGTAGATGACTGTAAGCGAAGTAGTAGTGCAGTTCTACCAGTGGGCATAACAACCCATACAAGTCAAAGTACTGGGTCCGGCATAAAAAACTCCCCGATTACAAAGTAACGTGCAGCGGACAGTAGAAGGAGCAGAGTGGTGGGGGGCGCGTCGTTAAGTAGCTGCCTACGTGCCGTTTTCAGTGTACGCCATGGCGTGGTCTGGTGAACATCGTGCCTTCGTAGTGGAAGATTTTATTCAAAATGGCGAATCGCCTATTAATACTCAACGTGCTTTTCGCGTTCGCTTTGCGCTCGGACGACGGGACCCTGTTCCCGATAAGAAAACAATTTATTCTTGGGTTGCTAACTTCCGTGAGACAGGTTCCGCATTAAAAAGGAAACCACCTGGACGACCACGGACTGCAACAGGCCCCGGAAATGTTGATGCAGTTAGAGCTTCAGTTCAACAATCTCCTCGACGATCCGCTAAAAAGCATGCGGCAGCATTACGGATATCTGATCGAAGTGTGAGAAGAATCTTGCATCGAGATCTTAAAATGCATCCTTACAAACTTGTAACTACGCAGGAACTGAGTGAACGAGACTGTGGTGTCCGTGTAAGTTTGTGCCAAGACCTTCTTCGGAACATTCGTCCCAACGATATTGTGATTTTTTCTGATGAAGCACACTTTCACCTTGCCGGAACAGTGAACAGCCAAAATTGCAGGTACTGGTGTGAACACAATCCCCAAGAACTTCATCAACGACCACTTCATAGCCCTAAAGTAACAGTATGGTGTGCTGTTTACAATTCCGGAGTGATCGGTTCTTACTTTTTCGAAGAAAATGACAGGAATTTAACCGTCAACAATGAACGCTATTGTGCCATGCTCCGCGACTTTCTCCAACCGCAACTAAGGGAGCTTTTTGGTGAAATAGAGAACGTGTGGTTCCAGCAAGATGGTGCTACAGCCCACACGGCGCGGCAGTCACTGGCATTGGTGAAGGAAATGTTTCCTGGACATGTGATCTCGTTGCGTGGAGACATTGGCTGGCCCCCACAATCGCCGGACTTAACGCCCTGTGATTTCTTTCTTTGGGGCTATTTAAAAGCAAAAGTTTATGAACAACGTCCACAATCTTTACGAGCCCAGAAAGAAGCAATTACACAAGAGGTTGAAGCTATTCCACCTGAAATGACTCAAAGAGTAATGAATAACTTCAGGGAAAGACTCAATCAGTGTGTCGACAGTGCAGGAAGCCATTTAAGGGATGTTTTATTTAAAAAGTAAGACCATAAGAGTATTTTCTAAAATGGCATAATATGTACTTTTATTTAGTATAAATAAAATTGTTCTATCTTATTTGGTTTTGTTTTTATTAGCTTTCCTTAAAGGGGAGGTTTTTCTGCCGGACCTTGTAGAACATGTTTTTATTTTTTATTTTACCATACAGAACCCAATGTTTTCCAGATCCTCCTGCAATTTCTAAGTTTATGATCTGATATTCCTTGCATTTACATCTCATTTTTGGCAAAGTATTCCACATAAACACACCACGAAATCTTGGTATTTAGAGTTTCTTGGTGAACAGAAACAGTTTACTATTAGCAAGCAGTCTTTGTAGGAGTATAGTTAGAGAACTCCTATAAAAAAACGTGTAATCCAAGTCCTTTCTTGTATGGTTTTAAATATAGACCTTTACTGATAGCAACGGCCTCCATCATCTTATTGTGCCTTTCAGATTCCTGTAGTTTCTCCTGGGCATTTTGTGTGTTCATTCTGTTAAGGCTATGCAGCAGACACTTGCCAGGATATGCAGCAGACAGTTGCCATTATCTCCAATAACACTGGAATTAGAAAGGGGATTATTCCACCAGATGTCTGGTATTGACAGAACGCTAGGCATTTGAACATGGCTCTTTCTTATTCTTGCCACAGTATTTCGGCTGCAACCGTCCAGCCATCTTCAGGTGAGTGTCCGCCACTGGAGTCTACTAGTTGACGGTGTCGGCTTTATAGAAAAAATTGGCGCGGAAGCGCATAGATCCGTGTCTCTGCAAATACTGTTCCACTAGTGGCGCGGAGGTGCATGCGTAAAGGTGAAACTACACGTCGGAATGCGCGCTTGTGTCGCTTAAAACAAACGTCAGATGCCGCCAGACGTGCCATTATGAATAAAATGTTTTCTATCAGAAGATATTAAAGAGATCACCAGGTCCCAAGCCCCAGTTGAAAGCCGCCATCTGGATTAATAAGATTTTGTGCTAGACGAATTTCTACAAATTCTTTATTTACTGAATCCCAAAAGGATTTAGCTGAGGCCAAGATTTTTATGGCAGAATAATCCATAGAGTGTCCTTTGGCAATACAAAGCTCAGCTATGGCTGACTTACGGGACTCATGTTCAATGCACCATTCATGTACTCTGCGTACTGTATGACCTATGTAAGCTTTGCCACAGTAACAAGCAATTTTGTAAATTCCGGCCCTCCGCAGGCCCAAATTGCCCTTTACCAAACCGAGGAGGACACTAATCGTCACTGGTGGCCGGAAGATTACTTTAACTTGATGTTTCCTTAGGATCCTGCAGACTTTAGACGAAAGGCTCCCGACGTATGGAAGGAATGTCCAGGACTTGAGCAGCTCAGTACCTTCTTGATGTTTTTTTTTTTTTTTTTTTTTAAAAAAGTTTCATTCCATGTCCACAGAACGTGTATCCAGGAAGATGAGGTTCAACTGGCATTTTGAGAGAACATTACTGCCACGTCTAATGTAGTTCATAGCACTCGTGCTATGCTACTGCACTGTCTGAGGTTTATGGCCACTGTTGTATACCATATCACAACCGTACACCCAACTGTTTTCTGATGATGGAAAGCCAAACCATTTCACTATAGCAGTGTGCCCGTGGCATGGCATGCTGGATGAGAAACACATTTGGTTCAGGACTTCCCTGAATTTGTCTGTGCAAAAGCTCCTTGCAATTTCTTCACTTTGCTGTGCAATAAGATGCAAGTTATTGGGTTTGTCCACTGTACTTTGGACACTATACATATCTCTGTTGACCAGTTCAGAAGGTAAGACTGCTCACATGAAGTTTCGTATTTCAAAATATGCACAAAATCACCTACTTTGATCTTCTGCTTGTGGGAATCCACCACTTTAATACAATTGTACTAGGGCGTACTAAAAAGTAATGACTCTGGTCTTTCCATGTGAAACCTTATTAACATTCTACATATTTACTTCTCAATATAGTCACCCTCATGACAAACACATTTCTGTTAATAAGAGACCCGTTTAATACTGTCAATGTAGAATGTTTGACTTTGATGGCGAAGCCACTATCTAACTTCTACTTGCCTTGCTTCATCATCTTCAAAGTCGAGTCGGGTGAAAATCGGATGGGTCCAAATCGCGACTGTATGAAGGATGATCGAAGACTGTGAATCCAAGGCGTCACATTGTTGCAGATGTCTCAGCGCTTATGTGTGGTATGGCATTGTAATGCTGAAGGTGAGGATGCTCCAAGTCTAGACGAAATCTTTGAATTCAAAACTTGGTTTCAGTACACTGTTTCTCATGCACCGCCATAATTATGTTACACACTGCCATGTTACATGCTAAAATTTGGAGTCCTCTAGTGACAGAGCGCTGAAAATATGTAAACACGAGGAATAACGATGTTGAATGTTAAAGACAATTGTTTTATTTAAAAAGCGTTAGGAGTTTTCACATAAAAAATCGTAGGCAATACTTATCAACACACCCTCGTATACTGTATTTAGAAGCCCATTGTCATGTACATAAATAGGTCTCATCTTAATTGTACGGTAGTCAGCTCAATTATACACCTTAATAATTTGTGGAAGAATGTTTAGCCATGGGTATGACCCACAAAGATTAAATTGCATCCACATAAAATTTTAATGGTTCTGTTGAAACGCTCCAAAACACTTGCTTTCGAATGAGAGAATGTTGAATAGTGGTTTGTACATTTCATCTACGTGATTACTGTGCAGGTAACAATTAAGTGGCTGGTAGAGGGTTCATCAAAAAACCTTTAAGGTATTTCTCTACCATTCCACAGTCAGAGTGCAGGAAAACTACCACTTAAATCTGTCCCTGCAAGCTCTGATTCTCTTATTTTATTATGATGATCATTTCTACATATGTAGATGGGCACCAACAAAATACAGGGTGTCCCACTCTAACCTCCCTGATTTCAAAGACTCAGGAAAAAATGCACCACACTGCAGTGAAAAATGCACAACATTGTAGAGCATCTCAAAGAATTTATTTATTTATCAACACACCTCTGCATGTGAACCATTTGTAGCACAATAATATCGAGTCTGTATTCAATTTACTGCCAAGTTCTTTGTAACATTTCCTCTATTATTGCTGCAATCGCATTAGTGATACGATGTCGCAACGTAGGAATACATGAGGTCCTTCACGAATCACGACATGGAGAAATCAAGCTGCGTAATGTCAGGTGAATGTGGTGTCCAGGCAATGGATCCTCCGCATCCAATCCAACGATCGGGAAATTTCCTACCCAGGAACTTGCGAACAGCCGTTGACCAATGCGGTGGAGTTCCATCTTGTTGAAAAATGATGTTGGGTTGCAAGTCTTGTATCTGAGGGTACACAAACTGCTCCAACATGTTCAGATACACTGACCCAGTCACTGTTTGTTCTGCAAAGAACAACGGTCCAACAATCCTGTCATGCAATAGCCCACACCAGACGTTTAGTTTACGGCTATCATGAACATGTTCAATGACAACGTGCAGATTTTGCGAATCCCAAATCCGAACATAATGCCTATTAACCCTCGCTGATAGACGAAAGGTTGCCTCATCTGAGAATACGCATCTTTCCAGGAAGCTGGCATCCGTATCAATATGCTGCGTCATATCCGCAGCAGATTGTCGTCGCCGTGTTTTGTCGTTTGGCGTCAGATGTTGCAGAATTTGCACTTTGTGAGCACACATACCAAGACTCTGGTGAACTACACGACGCAATGTTGATTGAGGTACATCAAGTTGCCTAGATGCTTGACGAATTGACTTAACGTGGGCTTCTGAGAAACGTTTGTCTGATGTCCTCTACTGTCTCCTCTGAAACTCCCGTAATGTGCACCGCCAGAATATTTCAGAACATTTCCTGTTGCCAGAAACTTCCTGTGCCATTCCTTAATTGTTTTCACATCAGTTGGATCACATTCATACACACGACGATAATTTCTTTGCACAGTAATCGGCGTTTTTGTTTCTGCAAACCACACTACAGCTTGCACTTGCTGCTGTGGATTCGCCATTTTCACTTCATGCGACCACGCTGCATTCCGGCGACGATACTTGGCACTTTTTTGACGCGAAAATATAAATTCTTTGAGATGCTCTACAGTGTGGTGCATTTTTCATTGTCGTATCTACTGTGATTTTTCTGTCCTGGGTCCTTGAAATCAGGGAGGTTTGAGTGGGACACCCTGTATTTTCACATTCTGGAGCAAGTTGGTGATTGAAATTTCATGAGAAGGTTCTGCTGCAGCAAAAGAAGCTTTTGTTTTAATAACTGCCACCTCAATTCGTGTATCAAATCTGTGGCTCTATCTCCCTTATTTGGTGATAATACAAAACGAGCTGCCCGTCTGTGAACTGTTTTCGTGTCCTTCATCAACTCTTATCTCATGCAGGTCCCACACCGCACAGCAGTACTCCAGAAGAGAGTGGACAAACATAGTATAAGCAGTCTCTTTAGTAGAGTTGTTGCATTTTCTAACTGTTCTTTTTATAAATTACAGGCTTTGGTTTGCTTTCCTTTCCCCACAACGTTGTCTGATTGTTCCAAATTGTCATTCGTAATTTTAATCCCCAAGTATTTAGTTGAAATTTGTCTTTAGATTTGTGTGATTTATCATGTAATTGAAATCTAGCGGATTCCTTTTAGGCCATCAGACAGATATATTGTTTAACTCTTTTGCAGTTCATTTTGATCATCTGACTTTACAAGATGCTAAATGACAGCATTATATGCAAACAATGTAAGATTGCTGCTCTGATTGTCTCCTAAATCACTTATCTTTGTTAGGAACAGTAGAGGGCCTATAACATTCCTTCGGGAATGCCAGGCATGACTTCTGTTTTACTCAATGACTTTCCATCAGTTATTATGCACTGTGACCTTTCTGACAAATCACAAATCCAGTCTCACAACTGAGGCGATAACCATAGACATGCAATTTAATTAGTACTCGATTGTGAGGAATGGTGTCAAAACCCTTCCGGAAATGTAAAAATAAATTTGACGCCCCTGTCAATAGCGATCATTACTTTGTGAGAATGAAGACATAGTTGTGTTTCACAAGAACGATATTTTCTGAATCCTTGTTGGCTGTTTCCAATAAATCGTTCTCTTCAGGGTGATTCTTGATGTTATCCCTTACTGCTTCATTACTTACTTGAAATACTTATTGTAAAATTCACCTCCACCGTTGGTTGTTAGGTTGTCAGGACATCAGTTATTCCCAGTCTGTAGCAATTGTTAAACCACTTGCACAACTTCCCTCCCAGTTTTTGCGTTCAGAGGAAGGGTACAGGCGAATATGGAATAAGTTTCTATGATCACTAAAATATACAGTGCTGAAAAAAAATTGGTACACTCTTCTAGATGTTCAATTCACAAATTATTTATTGTTGCAAAAGTGCACGTGGGTATATGTAATGGTTACATTTAGAGATCAATAGCAAAGTGGTTCTGAGGAACCAGGTATCAAACAATGCGGAAACACCTGTATTAGTACGTGGTGTGACCTCAACGGGCGGCAATGCAGGCGCTGACTCTCGCATCCAGTCAGTCGTCCTGGAATATGCTGTGCCCACAGCTGCTCGACTTGTTCATGTAGTCCTGTGAGAGTGGCAGGATTTGTAAGGGCCCATGCGCAATAATAATACTTTATTCAACTTAGAATGATTCATTGCGTATGTATAAAAACTGGTTGCAATTCTTGATACATAGCACAATAATACATTCTTCTGAATACGTCATTGATTAACGAAGTGATTAAATTACAGATAAAATGGTCTCATTTTCGTTTGACTGCCTCTTATGTTGGAATTCGCAATCATTTCGCATTTTCAGTTGTAAGGAGAATAGCGACGAATTGCGAAAGAGTTTTGAGATTTTACGATTTTTGGCTCTGGGAACACTACCGATTGCACAATTGGCTGATTTTAACAGCCGATTGGCCAGTCGATTTTTTTTTTTTTCTTCGTTCATCCGGTGTTTCCAGTCGAATAAACCAAGTCTTCGCTTCCACGTAAGTTATTTCAGTGTTTTGCACTCTTCGTATTTGAAAGATTTCACTTGAAGCGAGATAAACAACTGACAATTAACGTATCTTATTTCAAGGACTGGTAAACAAACAAGCATACATATAAATGAAGTACTTTCAATATTCATGTTTTTATTTCATTAAACGCGAATGTTTCGTACCTCTGGCATTAAATTTCAATATTTGTTGTTTTAAAAGTCTAAAACAGGTGATGTATTCGAAGCTATGTCCCTTCCATAACGCCGAATTAATATATTAAAGAATTAATTGTAAATATTCACATTGCGGCCAGGTACGGAAGCTTGTAGCTCGTATCTGTGGCTAGAATCGTGCGTTGATCGTGTACAGCAGGTCTGACCACAGCGTTCAAGCTCGTTACCTCTCCGTCCTGATGTACTGCAATCTCTTAAAGAATATTAATAAATAAAAAAAAATCAGGGAATTCAAGTTGCATCACCATCCGTTTCGTGCGTCCAGCTTTTACTCTAAATCTTCTCAATATACCAAGTAGGACTTGCAACAACATGTAATAAAAGATAGATAATGGTTTTTTTCGATAATTATCAATTCGTTAATCATCTCTCAGTACTAGAGACTCGATTACATCACGTCTTTACTCTATAAAAAAAAATCTGAGTAATAGCACCGATTTTTATGGCACTACATACACTCCCAATCGTAAAAATAACTATGTTAAAAATCAGTATACTTTATAGGACCTTTTAGTTAGGTACGTAGATCCCCAGTTCCGATCAGTAGCAGTCGGGATACTTCGTATCACGTTGTCAAACTTCGTGTTGCTGGATCGTATAACTGCATCGAAATTATGATGTATTTCGTTAAGAGATTGTACATATCTACAACCTAAAAGCCAAAATCGGCTTGTCTGTCCTGGACTTTTTGTTGTAGGAGGCCTGTATAGTGGCTCCCAGGGGCAACAAAAGTTGTTTCAATATTTCGTGTAGTTAATCGACAGAATTTAAAGAAGGCCTGTCCGATCATCACCACTTCCTCCTCTGGCGGACAGGAACCGAACTGGAAGGCCACGAATAAACTGCGTTTTCTTCATGCTACTGAGCATATTTTCAGTAGGAGCAAAATTTTAGCATGACCTTCTACTACTCACACATCGGCTGGCAAGCAAACATCCATTCACTGTGGAAATAGCGAACCTATTCCTATTTTTCATTTTTATAAGATTCGTCTCACTAAAAACTCTGTCGCAGTCAACATTTGACTGTGTAAGGGATAAATATGAGCGCGCAAATTCTGGTAGAGCTGGGAATTCTCTTTGCCCAAATAAAGTTTTTGTGTTGAGTATGTTCTTCCAATATACGTCCACTTCTGAATAGTTCTTAATCTTTTTGTCTATTTTTATGTACGAAGATTCCTCCAATCATCGATTTGTTGTAGCTGCTTATCATCATCTAGGGAGACTATTCTTTGCAATTTTGACATAAGAGGCGTAAGAGAGGGAGTTTTTCTCTTTTTTGTTTGAAAGAGCACTTTTTAGGCGTCAAAATACCAAGCGACGGCAATAAATCGTCAAAGTTATATCTGTTTTTCAGTTCTGAACATTCCGTCTGTATGAAATCCCCATATCTGTGGTAAAAGTCTTTCAGGCCATCCCGTTCATGACATATTTCTGGTTTCTGACTACCTTCAGAACAAAATACATTTGGCTGTCAGGAAGAAACTTTGACCTTTCGCTGGGGTCAATGTCAATCAGTTTATGGGTTACGACATACTGCCGGCCCTTGTAACAAAGCATTTCTCTGTACCCTTCCGCCATCTTTTCATATAAGTCAATAATAACAACTTTACCACTCTGGAGACCGAGCGGGTTGGCGCAGTGGCTAGCGCACTGGACTCGCATTCGGGAGGACGACGACGATTCAAACCAGTCGCCGGCCATCGTGATTTAGGTTTTCCGTGATTTCCCTAAATCGCTTCAGATAAATACCGGAATGGTTCCTTTGAAAGGGCACGGCCAATTTCCTTCCCAATCCTTCGCTAACCATGACCTCGTTGTTGGCGGGGCGTTAAACGCTACTCTCCTCCTCCACTCTGGAGATACTTATTTAAATCTGTGAATTTTGGTGAAATATAGGCCAAAAATAAATAATTTAAAAAAAATGTAATTGATGGATCGGTGAATGTCTTCTGCCGTGACCAGCCTCCCCTCTAGGTATTTAGAATCAAAATAAAGACGCAAAACGTTCCACTGTTCTAAAATTCTCACTACAACGGCCCGCAAAGAGTTATAGTTATCTTGTCTATGATGGATGCTACAATTTACGAATTTTGATACCCAAAAACTCTTGAAAATCACGTAGTTGTGCCTGTCTTTCAGCACTAGTTTTAAAATGATTGTGAATGTTAAGTTTTATAGTCTCCACAACGTCTGGGAAGACGCTTCGCTGGCATATACGTGAAGCGAGCGACACACACATTTGAGAGAAGTTAGTCTAAGACGTTTTTCAGTTAATAGTGTTTCTTTATCCCATCATAGAATTACATCAATCAGAAGCAAATCCAATAACAATAACACTGTTTTCAGAAACATTTTACTCAGAAAATGAAAGCACTAGATTTACAGTTTCTACTTGTTGTACCTTTGTTTGCTTTGTCATATTCACCCTGCTTAAAAATTTCACAAAAATTCCAAAATTTACTTTCAGTTTTATTTGTGTCTTTATCAAAATATCTAACGACGAGACACGGCGTTTTAACAGATCCTACGCCTGTTGACTCATCAGTAGGAACACTGAATTTTGTATGTCTCAGTTTTTCTGTAAGTTCGTTCTTACGGCTCCTTCCTGTCACGTTCTTTATGATCTGAGAACATTTAGTGCAACGCAAAAGTATAGCGTCGGTGATTTTAGAATCAGGAAAGCAACTCTGACCTACGCCATTGAAAGGAAGATTGTGTTCTGCCACGAATCCTGCCAATTTAATTTCAGCAACGTGAGCCTGAATATGTAAAGATGCGTGAGTTATGGCTGATTTCACAATTGTACTAAAAATTTGCGTGGCTTATAGACGATACCACCTTCACTTTTTTGACGTGATTTTTACTTTAAGATTTTTCCTTTGTTTTTTGTTTTTTTTTTTAATTTTTTACACATCACAGTTCAGACACAAAAGTTACACTGAGAGTTCTCCATCTTTCAGAGTTCGATTCATCAGCGCACAGCCAATCTTTAAATTCAGAATTAGTTACCCAGACTTTTCTGTATTTTTGTTGTCGCCTCTTACATTTGAACACGCCCGCTGTAAATTTATTGGGAGCTATACGACCACTATCACTGTCTTACCTTTCCGTTGACTCAATTTTGCACTAAACAACTCATAAATTGCCTACTGCCCTCACAGGAGCCAACAAGTTAAATGTAATCGTTTTCACTTTTGTATGACCACCGCGCAGGATGCAAAGCAGTTGAAGCGTTGATTTCCCCAGGGGGATTCACATCGGGGAATAACCTAAGCTGACTTAAGCAGCTGCACCATAATGACATTGGGGAACCCTTCGGCTGGACAAACTGACATGTAGGCTGTTCAAAATCGTATTCGTGAAATAAATTGTTAAAAATTTAATAAACCACAAAAATTAAAATGATAAAAGATGAAATCTTAACAATAGTAAGCATCTCAAAAGATTGTACAATAGACGTGTGAAGGGTGGATCGTATGTTCGTGCACCATCGTGCGATCCAGATCGTACGGTTGGCAACGCTGCTTCGTACTGTAGTGATCTGCAGATAGATGTTCGTAGCCAACTTTGCAGCGTATTATTAGCCGTTGTTGACTGCTATGTGGCTGAACCGTACTGTCGCTGCCCCTGTTTTATTGTGATATTTTGATTGTGATTTTTTCGAAAATGCCCATCGCGGAGTTCGGAATAGGAAGCTGGTTATCATGAGCGTGTAAAAGCTCAGAACTCCGGTTTGTATTACCTGCATTGTGTACCTGGAGGCGGAGCTTATTATCGCCAGCACCGCATCTCTGTCAGACGGCCGGTATTACACCAACTTTTCTTTAACAAAGAAATGTGATCAAATATTCATTATTATTTTCTTTGACAAAGATATTTGGCGTGACCCAAATAGGTGTATTACACAGATAGACGTACATTACTATATGGCAATACAGTATCGCTGGTGTCACTGAATAGAATAGCAATACGGCTGTGATAGCTAAGGATGTGGAAACAGCTGTTTGTTTACTATAAAACAGTCGTTAGAAATGGGGATGCACTAATATAGCTACATTACCTTTAGACTTCCGATGTAATACATGGTTCGTAATTGACGTAATTTTTCGTACAGCAGACGAAAGGTACAAGGAAAGGAACATTTCCAAGTGCAACCTTAACTAGAAACATTTTACGTATTCTTGCATTCGTAATGGATGCAAGCCCAAATAATTACATTACAGTTCTTATAGTTCAGGTGTATTTTAAATGGTCCAATCAATGTAGTATTGACAGATGTAGCTTAATGATGTACTTTTAACTAGTTTCGATGAACTTCGGATTTTCTTCAAATAATATATTTGTTATGAAAGTGTTCCCATAAGAAGAACGTGCTATTTGTGGTTGATAACAAGTGTCGTTATTCATTTGAGTGTTATTACAGAAACTACAGTCTGCTTTAAAAGTGTGTGTGTGTGTGTGTGTGTGTGTGTGCGTGTGTGTGTCGATTCTACAACTTATACGTTAAACTCTGTACCATCCACAAACTTCCTGACGCCGCCATTTTATCTCACCAATTGTCAAACTTCCATGGACGTAAAAAAAAAGGGGGTGTTATTACGCCTTGAAGCAGACGTCCGCCATCTTATGCTGCCCAAAACATTAGGATCACCAAATTTGTACTTGCGTGGTTCAGCGCGGTGTTACTTCTCCATGATGTCACCCTGACGTGGCTGTGCCCAGTTTCGAGCATTCCGGATATTTATCGGCTTTTGTGATCGTATCCTAAATAGTATCTGGTGCCTTTATTGCGTGGAGATATAGTTGTTTTATCAAAAATAGCAGCTAGCGTCGTTTACGGGTGCACTAATATATGCGATCGTAATCTAATATTTAAAAGAATCATATTTCATTCATAAGTGGAGCTGTCAAGCAATATTTTCTTTTGTGTACATGTATTGTGGTTGCGCTATTTATTTTTATTCTTTCCCGTGTTTTGCATCGTCTCCCAAACAGCAATCGCTCCGACATAGGAGCCACACTGTATCAACGGTCTCGTCCACGCACGACGCACGGCTATGGGATTGCGCTGATTGTGGGTGCCTTCTTAAGTTCCTCCTACCGATAGTGATTCATTGTTCACATATCCTCCCTCTTTAAATAAAAAAAAGTATTCTGGCTAGAACAGGAGGAGGAGACATTTTGTGTGTGTGAGTTTTGTGTGTATGATCGTGTGTGTGTGTGTGTGTGTGTGTGTGTGTGTGTGAGTGATGAAGAATTTTGTCGAAAACCTATGTGAACACTCTTTTCGTCGTGCCTGGCTGCTGCTCGCTGTGTGAGCAGCAACTATCCGCTTCACCGTATAGTTATTGCCTCATGAAGTTTGTTGTAAATAATCCACTACACTTTAGCAGGAATAATGATGTAGAAGATTACAATACTAGAAGAAAAAAAATGGCATTCATTACGCTACATTTAGATTGTCTGCAGCACAAACAGGGGTCTACAATGCTGCAAAGAAAAGTTTTGATCACTTACCCAGTAACACAAAATGCCTGAAAGATTGCAAAGTAAAATTTGAAACTACACGGAAAAGGTTTATTTGACAACGCGGCCTATTCTGTAGAAGACTATTATTGTAATGTGTAAATGGTGATGGGTAGGAATTACCATCTGTCTGTCTTAATTTAACAAAAATCACTTATGATCACCATGGAGGCATATTAAAAAAAAAAAAACTGATGCTAGTATAAAATGATTCGTTTCACGTCATTACGATTTATCGTGCAAATGATACGTGGAAAATAAAACTATCTATCAGTATATATCGAAGCATGGTTTAGATTTCTATACTAGGAAAACCTCAAAATGAAATTCAAAAGTAAAATGAAGCAGATAATCAAAATAGACGTATATTCCGACTGTGATATGTTTGGTTATTTCTGAGAAACTGACAGTTACAAGCGTTTGAGATCATTCACTTAATCTCATTTATAGTCTTGCACAACGCTGGAACATGTTTAAAACAATATTCTTTTTCTACCATCTAAATTGCTGTTACTGGTCACACATTGAACGATGCATTGTTGGTAAGATTTCAGAGTGAGAAGATGCGTGAACTACAGTGAAACCAATTCACGGACAGTCCAATGAAAGAAGAGCACTCTTCTCCATGTAGTTCTGTTTCCTTGACAATTCAATAATCGTTCACTGAATTGACATGAACAAGATACGATAGCATGCCTTGCGTCTTCCCTCCCCTCAGTGCACACATTTACGGGCTAGCGAAAGACTAAGAGGTAAGTTTTTTGGGTAAATGTGTACATTAAAAATATTGTGCATACGAGTTGAAAGCTGAAAATGTAACGAACGAACGAGAAGCAGCAGCACCAGTAAGCAAACAAGCGTTGGTTTCGGAGTTCCAGCTTCATTTGCTATCGACACAAATACAGTAAAAGTGGAATTAAACGGAAAGCATGCTTTTCACATCACTGCCTTCTCTTCTTGGTTATTCGAAATACGTCAACAAAAAAACAAGTTCCATGAACGAGCTGGATGTAGCTGTGAGTTTCACGGCGAGATGTTAGCATCCAATAAAATCTGTTACTGGAGCTACAAGTCGAGAACGTAAAAGTTCTTATGAAAACTAGTTGCGAATGGATGTGAGTAACTTTCAGTATGTGCTCATGAGTCACTCCTCATACTATGAACCAGAACACTCATCTCAGAAATGCTGTATCCACAAAAGCAGACTTACTGTACCACTGCGACAAAACTACTCTAGTTTACAGTGTAGCACTCGAATACCGCAGTGCACATAGGCGAAAATATCAGAAACATATGAAGCTATTTACGAAGCACTGGAGGAGGAATATCTGAAGGTAAATGACAGTGTAGTACACATCTTAGCCATTAAGAAACATTTTTATTTCTAAAAACGTTGTAGATTTTTATCCGTAACATCCTCGGGTGTACATCCTGGCCGTACTTCACGGCTGATGTCCTCCGGATTTTTTTTGTTAGCTCTCGCTTCTTTTATTCTATTTTTGGATTCGGGATGCCAAGAGTTAAAGTGCTTCATTTGCCTCGCGCATTTCAGTCAGTTGCGTTATAGATGTGACGCACCTTGTAAATTGGAAGCCAAGTTGATAAACATTCGGTGTCACAACTCCAGCGATGTTACGCTTCAAGCGGCTGCATTTATGCGTACAGTAAACAGAAGACGAACGCGTTCTTTGAACGAATCCAATGCGAGGCGCTAGATTTGATCCAATCAAATTTGACCAAGGCCTACTTTTGACAAAGTCCCTTATTATACTGCCGAAAATTTGATAGTGTTATTCCGGCTGTAGCAAGTACTAATCCGCTCTCCTCGCTTCTCGCATCCCCCGGTAACGAGATGCCAAATTACAGTTTGCGAGCAATAAACGATATTGTTCGTACTCATCCAATATCGTATTCAGAAATTTAGCTTTCAGTCCGCTTGGAGCGCTGCTGTTACAATGTGTAACAAAAACGAGCAGGAGCGACGTGACTATGTGCTAGAGCTAGACTGTGGTAATACTTCTCTACAAAGTTAAAAAGACACTATAAACAAGGAGCGAACGCGTAGCGCATGGAGCGCATATCAAAGCTACACCGTAGTCACATACAACCTCTGGTCCACACAGTAGTGTGTTTAAAAATACATTTACTTACGTACGTAGCCACTTTTCACACGCAAGGCTAATGTCATACCAGTTCATAAATGTTATGCTACAAAGAACAGAAAGCATACAGGAAATATTTTTTTAAGTTGTTCGGTTAATTAATCACTTGCTTCTGAAGCGTATACTGCTACTTTTCGGAAGCTGTTTCTCGTGAAAATAATCGTCATTTCTCAATATTCTGTGTATAGCTAATCAGACTGGTCGGCAGAAAGGCTTTAGACTGATTTGAAAAGAAATACTTAATGCTTCAGCCACTATGCGAAACTGTAGCGATTTGTTTCATTCGGTTGTGACTATAAACTGATTTCACTCAAAATAGTTAAAGAATAATTCAACATACGATACGTAAAATTACAATCAAATGAGTCTAACGTTCCCAGAACGAAGGTGGGAGACGATGTTCTGGAGGAAGCGTGCTATGATGAGAAGTGAGTGGTGCTTACGTAGCTCAGTGGGTCATTCGATATCGTATTACTTCATGTTTGGAAAAGCAACTTACACATAGTTGAACGCAAGCGCGAGAAAGCCACATGTACACATGCCAGTCAAGAAAACTGTAAATAGTGAAATGAGAAACGTTATGTAATTTGCTGAAGAAATCTTTTCTCTGCTTTTATGTTCTTTATTCTAAATTGACGGTTACATATTGCTGCGAAGTAAATTTCATTTCCAAATGGTGAGAAGCTACCATCACAGAAGAAGCAATTTTCTTTTCTTTGCGTTTATTTGTTGCAAATAGCATTCATGCGCAACATTCATTGGACATTAAAAGAAGAAACCCACTACATGAATGTGATACCCTCCTCATATTCTGATGCACCAAAGCTGGGGGAAAGTCTCTTTCAGAGCGTGACGCTGAGAGTTCAGAGAAGATAAACAGAGAGATCCCATCTCGGAAACCAGATTGTGGGTACATACCTGACACGAAACGGAAAACCAAGAAACTACCCTTCGAGAGGACCAACTTTAAGCAGTCACTGAGCTGGGATTTTTCATGCAGCGAAGGCAAGTGTAAGACGGCTGCGGCTGCATTACGTTTCACGCGGATACAATACCCATCTGATCGACGTCTGTCCACCGTAAGAAGCAGCCTGAAACTATACATCATCTGCATCGATTACGATCTTGCAATGAAATAATGGGAAGAATAATGAATGTAATGTACGTCTTCAAAAATGCCCGCATCTCGTGGTCGTGCGGTAGCGTTCTCGCTTCCCACGCCCGGGTACCCGGGTTCGATTCCCGGCGTGGTCAGTGATTTTCTCTGCCTCGTGATGGCTGGGTGTTGTGTGCTGTCCTTAGGTTAGTTAGGTTTAAATGGTTCTAAGTTCTAGGGGACTGATGACCATAGATGTTAAGTCCCATAGTGCTCAGAGCCATTTGAACCATTTTTTCGTCTTTAAAAGTGTAGTCAGTATGCTGTTGGCCACTCTCTTTAATGGTATGAGTTGTAACATATTTAACGTGTCTATCGCTGGTGGGAATAAACGAAATTAAAAAATAAAAATAAAAGAAAGTCGATAGAGTATCTGCCCCGAAAGGCGAAGGTCCCGAGTTAGTCTCAGTCCGTCACACAGTTTTAGTTCGCCAAAAGTTTCGATCGGTTCTTTTCATTTCGTTGTTCTCATCACTTTGAAACCCTTGCTGCTGGTCAATATCCGTCACATGTTCTGGATCTTTTCGCACCAACACTGAACAGATGCGACGGCCCGTGTGGCAGAACAGAATGTGAATACAGAATGCGTAGATTATAAAATTGTTATGAGGAATAGGGGCAAGGTGGAGGAGGGGAGTTCTCTCTCCCCTGGCCTTACTTGGGTACGCCCGTGTCAACAATGAGTATTTTCTGTTCCACAGTTTAGACAATTTTTAAAAGGAAAACACGTGGTCGTCACATACGTGATTGGCGTGATACAGGTACACTCAAACGATATAATTCACAATTACCGTT
The DNA here is from genome assembly GCF_023864275.1 of Schistocerca cancellata. Lineage (NCBI taxonomy): Eukaryota > Metazoa > Arthropoda > Insecta > Orthoptera > Acrididae > Schistocerca > Schistocerca cancellata. The sequence goes on from NC_064634.1 coordinate 253,237,765, forward strand.
TTTCTGTCTGCGCTGGGAAACGACCTTCAGACGCCTTTGTGTACAGCAGTGTGAAAGCGGAGTGCAGAGGGTGACGGCGTGACTCGGCGCGCTGAAGATGCGGATATTGCGCAACGCACGTTTTCTCTTCAGTGGCACCGCACGCACTCGATGGGAGTATAAGGACATGTGGCGCGACCAACGGAGTTCGCTCCAGGTATTCTTTGACAACTACTATACAACTGGCTATGGAAACTTCCAGCTGAGTCTGCTCAAAATACCCGTTCATAAAATACCAATTCTTCGTCGATGAACTAGTTAAATACATTCCATTGGCTATGTTTAGTAGGAAAGAGTGGTACTCGGCACTCTGAATTTCCATTTCTGGTGCAAAGCCGTAAGAGTTAAGATTCATCTTTAATGATGATACCGACCAACATGGGAGCGGCTGCTGACGCGCTGTGCGTTCCGAAAGACTGGGTTTCAAATCCACACTCCGCCGTCCACATGTACATAAATCTTCCGTGATTTTCCCACATCACTTCGGACAAATAGCACAACGGTTCTTTTGCGAAGGTCACCGCAAATGTCTCTCAGCATCCTTGACCCGTCTGACATTGAGATAAACTTATGCGAACGGGGTTTGGCGGTACATCATCTCGTGTTCTAAATCTGAATGTAATTTCTGAATTGCTTCCGACAGGTTCACGAACGTCTACGGACATTACTATGCAAAGTGACGTAGATGTAAAAACGCTGTTCGTATTCTTGGCCTGTCGCCTTTAAACACCGTACTCATGTTGGTTACTGTGTCCCCTGTAGCCATTCGAATTGGAAATGTGATGACTTCGATCTCGGCTAGTGAGTCGACATGTCAGCAAATCGACTCGTGCTTAGGATCTGTTCGTGTTTTCCCTGGCAATACCTACTTCTTCTCACAAAGCAGGTTGCCTCCTCTTTTAGGTTTGAAATATTTTATTGCACATTCCGCATTGTTAGTGAAGTCCATGCATAATGATAAAAAAAAGCGCAATCTTAACCTCGAAGCAGTGCGCCCAAAAACTTACTGTCTTCGTTGGCTCTCAGACGGACAGTTTTTGTTTACTGCGAATGAAAGTACTTAATTGTTTGCAGCAAATAGATGTAAAATGTTAAAGGTCGTACAAGGGGAAACAACGGCAAATTGCGCAAATATTCTCCATTTTCGAGACGTAATTACACACACATACCAAGAATACTGAACTACCGAGAGTGGCGAACGGCAATTGACTACAATTCTCAAAAATTACTAACGATCCAATATCGATGAAATATCATACATTTTTAAGTTAGGTGCTCGCAAGTGAAAGGTCTGTTTACGGCCTCGGGTTATGAGGGGAAGAAAACTGCTGGAGTACATGGGTTGAACAAAAATATGGAAAAACAGCGAGAAATGCATGCTGTTGTATTTGAAGGTGCAGATGTGCAACGTCCTCATTACGTTGCAAATGTTATCAGCGGTCAGGCCGGTGTTCTGCGTCGTTGTGAGCGCATTGTGTCGGAGCTAAATAAATTCGAACGTTGGCAAATTGTTGGTGCTTGTGTGGTGCGTGCTTCCGTAGTCATAGTAGCGAAGTATTTGATGTTCAACACGCACCTTACCATACCGTAAGTCACAACACAGACGGGAGTGTGTGATTGAAGAGCACTATGGTGAAAAACAAAAGAGGACGGCAGCCGCAAGGTCACTGCAGAACTGAATGTCGCACTCGCGATCCCTCTCAACAGCAAAACAACATGAAGGGAGCTCCAGAAGCAGGGAATTCCAGGATGAGCTGGAATTCCAAAAGCAGTCATCAGCGGTTGAAATGCCCGTAACAGGAAAAGGTGGTGCCGAAACTATAAAACCTGCTGTGAAGCAATGGAAGAAGGTAATATGTTCAGATGAGCCTTGTGGGACACTGTTTTCAACGTCTGCCCGAGTTTACGTCCAAAGAGTGAAATACTGCGAGGTTTAGGGACGATTTGGACCGTCATATCGTAGTATGATGTTCCGGGGAAGAGACCAAACTGCGAGGTCATCGGATTAGGGAAGGACGAGGAAGGAAGTCGGCCGTGCTCTTTCAAAGGAACCATCCCGGCATTTGCCTGGAGCGATTTAGGGAAATCACGGAAAACGTAAATCAGAATGGCCGGACGCGGGATTGAACCGTCGCCCTCCCGATCGTAGTACTCCATGGGCCCTAAGGTTACTGCTGAGGATTACATGTGACCATTTTGACTGATCAGGCCAATCCCATCGTATAATTGTTCCCCAATGATGATACGACATGGCCTCTGTTCACAGAACTCGTCCTGTACAGGTTTTGAGCACGAGGATGAATTCTTGCATCTTCCATCGCCACTGCAGTCACCAGATCTCAATACAGGGTGTGCATACGTCCGGGAATACTTTCAATTATTTATTGCAAAAGAACTAAACATTGTACAGATGTTATACATATTGCATTTTGAAGAGACACTCTGAATGTTTTTTTTTAACAAACCAGTTTTTAAACAAACAATCCCGGCATTTGCCTGGAGCGATTTAGGGAAATCACGGAAAACCTAAATCAGAATGGCTGGACGCGGGATTGAACCGTCGTCCTCCCGATCGTAGTATTCCATGGGTTCTAAGGTTATTGCTAAGGATTACATGTGACCATTTTGGCTGATCAGGCCCATCCCATGGTATAATTGTTCCCCAATGATGATACGACATGGCTCCTGTTCACAGACCTCGCATCGTCCTGTACAGGTTTTGAGCACGAAGATGAATTTTTGCATCTTCCATGGCCACCGAAGTCACCAGATCTCAATACAGGGTGTACATAAAGTCTTGGAACACTTTCAATTGTTTATTGCACAAGAACTAAACATTGTACAGATGTCATACATATTGCATTTTGAAGAGAAACTCTGAAAGTTTTTATTTTACGAACGTTCGATATGGGGAACATCAGTGACCCGGCATATGTCAATATGGTAATCGAATTCTTGTCATATCCGTCCCACATTCACTTCTCTCACACTGGGATGTCCGCTTCTCTTTGCTGGGCATAAGCAACCCGTCGTAAGAATTTGTTGTGCCAGTGGTAAACAGCTTTCCTTGTTGATGGCTTCTTACCGTACTTGGTTCTAAACATCCACTGAAGAGCTGTAGCACACTTGTTTTTGTAGAACTCCAACACACAGAAAGCTCGCTCTGCACCTGAACTCGCCATGTTTGCGACTTAGACATGACTATCGGCAAATTATCAAACTACGCTCAGGCGGTATACATGAAAAGAAAAAGAAAACTTTCAGTGTTTCTCTTCAAAATGAAATATGTATGATATCTGTACAATGTTTAGTTCTTGTGCAATAAATAACTGAAAGTGTTCCCAGGCTTTATGTACACCCTGTATTACTGAGCCTTTGTGTTCTATTTTGGGGAGAAGGGTGCATGATCACTACCCACCTGCAGTCTCATTTCCTGTACTTGCCAATATTTTGCAGGAAGAACTGTTTAAGTTTCCCATGAAAACCATTTAGGATCTATAGTTAGCCATCCAGAGTCGACTACAATTGAATGCTAACATTTTTCCTGCACTCTATTGAACATGGTAATTTGTTGTGCTTTTGTTGTTTCCATATTTTTCCCCACCCCTGTATTTCGCTTATACTACAACTAAATTCGTACGAAGTTATTAAATCTGACCGTCAAAAAAAGTGTATCGTGTATGCTGATTGTTTAGCCATAAGTGAATGTCGGACTGTCGACAACTATAACCGCAACAGTAGTAAGACGACGACGAGGAGAAAGCATTGTTTTTTCGTCACAGACTTGTCTTTCCACGTATCTTTGTTGGTTGTTATGCTGCCAACGTACATTTCGCGTAAGGACCACGAAGGTAAGATCAGACAGATTAGGGCTGGTACGGAGGCATATACACAGTCATTTTACCCTCGCTCTGTTTGCGAATGGAACAGGAAAGGAAATAGCTACTAGTGGTACAGGATACCCTCCGCCATGTACCATACAGTTGCTTACGCAGTATGTATGTAGAAGTAGAAGTTGAGCTTATGAAAGTCTGCATGAGGACACTTTGCATCCGGTCACTCTGTTCAGCTGCATCCTTATTCATGATATTCCACTCTTTCCTTTGTTTAGATAAGATGCGTCGAAACGTTGACGATCGTCCTGGCGAATTTCAAACTCCTTTCCTTCGTGTTCGCCAGACGTGACACTAATGCAAAATTTGTTGTGGGAAACTTTATAGTTAAATACCCTGACGGCTTTGAGGCCATGAGGAATGAAGCACCATCCTACAATTGGGTGAGGACGTCAAAGGAAACCAGTCACGTTCTTGTTGACGGTATTATATCCTACCGTTAGCATAGAATAATGATGAGAAACCGCAGAAAACCGAAATCAGGAGAGACAGATAGGGTTGCGAGGCATGCTACTTCCGAATACAAGTCATTTGCCGTAATCAATGCTCCCTTCTTCCTTGTAAGATGGAGCAGACATGGCGCAGAGATATTTTTATCTTGCCCTCAATCCTTGACATTGACTTGACTTGCAAGTATCAGAGAGAGAGAGAGAGAGAGAGAGAGAGAGAGAGAGAGAGAAAGTGGTGTATCAAATTTCAGCATAAAGTCTACGGAGGTTTCGGTCTGCATGTAGAGGTGATACCATGCCGACTTCTCCCTTATTACGTTCATGTGTCTGCTTTCCAAAGGTCGAGATACTGCTGTATACGAAATCTATTACTACTGGCGCAGAGTAAATCCCAACAGCTTCGACACGAAAGTGTTCTTCAACACACTTTTTTAAGGCAGAAAAGAAAACTGTTTGCAGCACGGCGTCAACCGCCTGTCAGACTGGACTACACGCGGAATGCGACGTGTAAACGATACATAGAAGCGTAGACCACAAGGTTTTAGTCCAGTTTGCTAAGAGTGTAAGCTGTGCTTCCTTCCAACTACTTGTTCGAGGGATCCACGGTATATTACGGTTAACACAGGGATAACTCAGCAGTAAATTATGTATAGAACCTGATAGGCATTCCATCGGGCCCTGCGACCTCGTTCAGTTCTAATGATTTTGCTAGTGATGACAAACGATGCACCTAGCCTCGCATACAGCATATTACTCCGTACGCCCGACCTCCAGCACAGCTTGTTCCAAACTGCACTCTATGCGCGCACCAGCTTTGGCGCGGCTTCGGGACAGGGGATTCCCCACTTGTATAGGTCACGTAGGATAAGGTGGCCACTACGCAGTGACCTGTTTTCGTCCAAAAGCGGTGGGCGAGTTCATTCGTTGGTTCAGAAGGCGAGACCGCCAAGCGTTTGCCACCCTTCGGCCAGTCGGTGGTGACAGAATCGACCTGCACGCCAAGCAGTCTTCCTCAAATGATTTTACAGGGACTATTTGGTAAAAGAAATCATTTTTGCTTTACTTGATGTGCCCATCATTTCGTTAATGGTCATAGTTATTGTGACATTTGTGTGGAAGTAAGACACTGCACGAAATTCGAACAAGTTTGCAATGAGTTATCTTGTTTGGACGTATCCATGAGCATGCTGTGAACGTAATTGCCCATTTTGTTTGTGTGTCAACACAGTAAGTCCAAAGTGTCTTCGAGGGGTATTGTACAACGAGCAGTCATATAACATGGCATAATAACAGTGGTCGTGGAAAGACCCAGAGACCAGAGTCACATCTTATCAATGATAATGTTTCAAATCCGACAGGAGCTGCTGCTGTCAGCGAATGCAGGATCATTTCAACCAGTTTAAGACCGAACATTGCGAAGGGAAATGCATGGAATACACATTTGGGATAGGCCACCATGCAAAAGGCTACTGTTCATAGTGGAACAAAAAGCTTCATGGCCTCACTGGTCCAGACCGCACACAAAGTAGGCAGTAGTTGACTGTAGGCGTGTAGTGTGGTCCAACGAGTAGCCAGTTGCCTCTTTTGAGATGATTCAAGATGGTGATTGCACCGACTGCCAAATGACGTGTTTAACTTGCAGTGTTTGGAGGATTTGGTTCAGGTCGGATGTGGTTCTGAGATGTTTTGGGGGTGTCTTCGTATCATTACTATGGGTCAGTCATTCAGGCTATCATAAAAATCAACCAGAATGTTTATTTCAGCATTATCAGGGATCCCACGTTGCCCCTTCTTCTACATCTTGTGAGGTTAGTGTTCTCGCAGCTCGTCCACTGTGGATAACAAGCCTAGCGAGCAATAGCTCAGCACGTCGTGAAAATAAGCAAAACTGCATGTCTGGGTACAACATTGGGTGGGTTATGCCCTATATCTAGCGCCGCGGGCAGTGGCAGCAGGTCGGCAGGGTCGTGTCGAGCCGTCGTGGTGAATGATTGTACAGGTCAGTCGCGAAAATTTGACTTGGAGGGTCGCCTGTGGGTGATAAGAAAGTTGGTCAAGCGAAATGTTTCAAGGTTTAATTAAATTGATGTTCACATAAAATCAGTGGCATATACACTGCCCATTCCCGTTAATGTGACCACCTGTGAGAAGCCCGAATAACCAAATTCTGCAGTGTGGACCACTGCCAGATGCACAGGAAGAGAATCAGTGAGGTTCTGGAAAGTACCGATGAGGATTTGGAGCCATGTCGATTCCAGCTGCGCTAGGGTTCTTGGTTGAGGATCCATGCCGCGAACAGCCCCATCAAAGTGCCCTCCAGATTACAATTGGGTTTAAATTCGGGTAGTTTGGTGGACAGGGGAGTATGGTAAATTCATACTGGTGGTCTCTGAACCACGGGTACCCTGCAAGCTGTGTGACGCTTTGCATTGTCGTGCTGGTAGATGTCACCATGCCGAGAAAAATAAACTGCATGTGGGCGTAGACATGGTCCCAAAGGATAGGTGCATACTTGGGATGATCCATTGTGCCTTCCAGAATCACAAGGTCACCCAGGGAATGTTTTCTGGCCTGGCCTGGCCTGGCCTGGACGATTGAGCAGGGTGTTGGATTTCAGATATATCACAAAGTACACACCAACGGTCGTTTGTCCGATGGATCATAAAACGTGATTCACCTGAAAAGGCCGCCTGTCACCACTCAGTGGACGTCCAGTTGCGATACTGACGAGCAGAATCCAGCTTTCATCGCTGATGTACAGCAGTCAGCATGAGTGTAGAAAACACTCGCCTGCTGCTAAGGCCCAAGGCCCATACACAGCAACGTTGGCTGAACGGTCGTTGAGGAGACACGGTTGGTAACCACTTGGCTCCTCTGAGCGGTCAGTTGCTCAACAGTTGTACGTCCCTTCGACCGTACCCATCTTCTCAGCCGTCTTTCACACCTATCATCTGTGGCCCGTGGTGCATCACAGTTCCCTCGACACTGGTTTTGGATAGGACCATTTTCCCGTCCACGGTATACTTTAACAATGGCGACACGCGAACTGTTTACAAACTTAGCCATTTCGGAAATGCTTCCATTCTTGGCCCGAAAATCAGTGATCATACCCTTTCTGACGTCAGATAAATCTCTCCGTTTCCGCATTTCGACAACGACTGTACTGTTGCCCTCCCTCCCAACCCCCCCCCCTTCACCGCCCTCTACGGACACACTTTATATACCCTCGACTGCAAGTACTGACCCATGTCGTCTGTGAGTGGTTATTGCACGTTGACGCCGAACATAGGCGGTGGTTGCATAATGTGACTGGACTGTGTACTATTCTTTGATTATGGTGGAGAAAGCTAACAGTAACAATAAATGGTTGTTATCAAACGGACCCCCCCCCTCCCCCCATGAACCATGGACCTTGCTGTTGGTGGGGAGGCTTGCGTGCCTCAATGATACAGACAGCCGTACCGTAGGTGCTACCACAACAGAGGGGTATCTGTTGAGAGGCCAGACAAACGTGTGGTTCCTGAAGAGGGGCAGCAGCCTTTTCAGTAGTTGCAGGGGCAACAGTCTGGATGATTGAATGATCTGGCCTAGTAACACTAACCAAAAAAGCCTTGCTATTGTGGTACTGCGAACGGCTGAAAGCAAGGGGAAACTACGGCCGTAATTTTTCCTGAGGGCATGCAGCTTTACTGTATGGTTAAATGATGAGGCGTCCTCTTGGGTAAAATATTCCGGAGGTAAAATAGTCCCCCATTCGGATCTCCGGGCGGGGACTACTCAAGAGGATGTCGTTACCAGGAGAAAGAAAACTGGCGTTCTACAGATTGGAGCGGGGAATGTCAGATCCCTTAATCGGGCAGGTAGGTTAGAAAATTTAAAAAGGGAAATGGATAGGTTAAAGTTAGATATAGTGGGAATTAGTGAAGTTGGCAGGAGGAACAGGATTTCTGGTCAGGTGACTACAGGGTTATAAACACAAAATCAAATAGGGGTAATGCAGGAGTAGGTTTAATAATGAATAGGATAATAGGAATGCGGGTAAGCTACTACAAACAGCATAGTGAACGCATTATTGTGGCAAAGATAGATACGAAGCCCACGCCTACTACAGTAGTACAAGTTTATATGCCAACTAGCTCTGCAGATGACGAAGAAATTGAAGAAATGTATGATGAAATAAAAGAAATTATTCAGATAGTGAAGGGGGACGAAAATTAAATAGTCATGGGTGACTGGAATTCGACAGCAGGAAAAGGGAGAGAAGGAAACATACACTCCTGGAAATGGAAAAAAGAACACATTGACACCGGTGTGTCAGACCCACCATACTTGCTCCGGACACTGCGAGAGGGCTGTACAAGCAATGATCACACGCACGGCACAGCGGACACGCCAGGAACCGCGGTGTTGGCCGTCGAATGGCGCTAGCTGCGCAGCATTTGTGCACCGCCGCCGTCAGTGTCAACCAGTTTGCCGTGGCATACGGAGCTCCATCGCAGTCTTTAACACTGGTAGCATGCCGCGACAGCGTGGACGTGAACCGTATGTGCAGTTGACGGACTTTCAGCGAGGGCGTATAGTGGGCATGCGGGAGGCCGGGTGGACGTACCGCCGAATTGCTCAACACGTGGGGCGTGAGGTCTCCACAGTACATCGATGTTGTCGCCAGTGGTCGGCGGAAGGTGCACGTGCCCGTCGACCTGGGACCGGACCGCAGCGACGCTCGGAATCACGCCAAGACCGTAGGATCCTACGCAGTGCCGTAGGGGACCGCACCGCCACTTCCCAGCAAATTAGGGACACTGTTGCTCCTGGGGTATCGGCGAGGACCATTCGCAACCGTCTCCATGAAGCTGGGCTACGGTCCCGCACACCGTTAGGCCGTTTTCCGCTCACGCCCCAACATCGTGCAGCCCGCCTCCAGTGGTGTCGCGACAGGCGTGAATGGAGGGACGAATGGAGACGTGTCGTCTTCAGCGATGAGAGTCGCTTCTGCCTTGGTGCCAATGATGGTCGTATGCGTGTTTGGCGCCGTGCAGGTGAGCGCCACAATCAGGACTGCATACGACAGAGGCACACAGGGCCAACACCCGGCATCATGGTGTGGGGAGCGATCTCCTACACTGGCCGTACACCACTGGTGATCGTCGAGGGGACACTGAATAGTGCACGGTACATCCAAACCGTCATCGAACCCATCGTTCTACCATTCCTAGACCGGCAAGGGAACTTGCTGTTCCAACAGGACAATGCACGTCCGCATGTATCCCGTGCCACCCAACGTGCTCTAGAAGGTGTAAGTCAACTACCCTGGCCAGCAAGATCTCCGGATCTGTCCCCCATTGAGCATGTTTGGGACTGGATGAAGCGTCGTCTCACGCGGTCTGCACGTCCAGCACGAACGCTGGTCCAACTGAGGCGTCAGGTGGAAATGGCATGGCAAGCCGTTCCACAGGACTACATCCAGCATCTCTACGATCGTCTCCATGGGAGAATAGCAGCCTGCATTGCTGCGAAAGGTGGATATACACTGTACTAGTGCCGACATTGTGCATGCTCTGTTGCCTGTGTCTATGTGCCTGTGGTTCTGGCAGTGTGATCATGTGATGTATCTGACCCCAGGAATGTGTCAATAAAGTTTCCCCTTCCTGGGACAATGAATTCACGGTGTTCTTATTTTAATTTCCAGGAGTGTAGTAGGTGAATATGGATTGGGGCTAAGAAATGAAAGAGGCAGCCGTCTGGTAGAATTTTGCACAGAGCATAACTTAATCATAGCTGACACTTGGTTCAAGAATCATAAAAGAAGGTTGTATACATGGAAGAATCCTGGAGATACTAAAAGGTATCAGATAGATTATATAATGGTAAGACAGAGATTTAGGAACCAGGTTTTAAATTGTAGGACATTTCCGGGGCAGATGTGGACTCTGACCACAATATATTGGTTATGAACTGTAGATTAAACTGAAGAAATTGCAAAAAGGTGGGAACTTAAGGAGATGGGGCCTGGATAAACTGACTAAACCAGAGGTTGTACAGAGTTTCAGGGAGAGCATAAGGGAACAATTGACAGGGATGGCGGAAAGAAATACAGTAGAAGACAAATGGGTAGCACTGAGGGATGAAGTAGTGAAGGCAGCAGAGGATCAAGTAGGTAAAAAGACGAGGGCTAGTAGAAATCCTTGGGTAACAGAAGAAATATTGAATTTAATTGATGAAAGGAGAAAATATAAAAATGCACTAAATGAAGCAGGCAGAAAGAAATACAAACGTCTCAAAAATGAGATCGACAGGAAGTGCAAAATGGCTAAGCAGGCATGGCTAGAGGACAAATGTAAGGATTTAGAGGCTTATCTCACTAGGGGTAAGATAGATACAGCCTACAGGGAAATTAAAGAGACATTTGGAGAAAAGAGAGCCACTTGTATGAATATCAAGAGCTCAGATGGAAACCCAGTTCTAAGCAAAGAGGGGAAAGCAGAAAGATGGAAGGAGTATATAGAGGGTCTATACAGGGGCGATGTACTTGAGGACAATATTATGGAAATGGAAGAGGATGTAGATGAAGATGAAATGGGAGATACAATACTGCGTGAGGAGTTTGACAGAGCACTGAAAGACCCGAGTCGAAACAAGGCCCCGGGAGTAGACAACATTACATTAGAACTACTGACGGCCTTGGGAGAGCCAGTCCTGACAAAACTCTACCATCTGGTGAGCAAGATGTATGAGACAGGTGAAATACCCTCAGACTTCAAGAAGAATATAATAATTCCAATCCCAGGTGTTGACAGATGTGAAAATTACAGAACTATCAGTTTAATAAGTCACAGCTGCAAAATACTAACGCGAATTCTTTACAGACGAATGGAAAAACTGGTAGAAGCCGACCTCGGGGAAGACCAGTTTGGATTCCGTAGAAATATTGGAACACGTGAGGCAATACTGACCTTACGACTTATCTTAGAAAGACGATTAAGGAAAGGCAAACCTACGTTTCTAGCATTTGTAGACTTAGAGAAAGCTTTTGACAATGTTGACCGGAATACTCTCTTTCAAATTCTAAAGGTGGCAGGGGTAAAATACAGGGAGCGAAAGGCTATTTACAATTTGTACAGGAACTAGATGGCAGTTATAAGAGTCGAGGGGCATGAAAGGGAAGCAGTGGTTGGGAAGGGAGTGAGACAGGGCTGTAGCCTCTCCCCGATGTTATTCAATTTGTATATTGAGCAAGCAGTAAAGGAAACAAAAAGAAAAATTTGGAGTAGATATTAAAATCCAGTGAGAAGAAATGAAAACTTTGAGGTTCGCCGATGACATTGTAATTCTGTCAGAGACAGCAAAGGACTTGGAAGAGCAGTTGAACGGAATGGACAGTGTCTTGAAAGGAGTATATAAGATGAACATCAACAAAAGCAAAACGAGGATAATGGAATCTAGTCGAGTTAAGTCGGGTGATGCTGAGGGAATTAGATTAGGAAATGACACACTTAAAGTAGTAAGGGAGTTTTGCTATTTGGGGAGCAAAATAACTGATGATGGTCGAAGTAGAGAAGATATAAAATGTAGACTGGCAATGGCAAGGAAAGCGTTTCTGAAGAAAAGAAATTTGTTAACATCGAGTATAGATTTAAGTGTCAGGAAGTCGTTTCTGAAAGTATTTGTATGGAGTGTAGCCATGTATGGAAGTGAAACATGGACAATAAATAGTTTTGACAAGAAGAGAATAGAAGCTTTCGAAATGTGGTGCTACAGAAGAATGTTGAAGATTAGGTGGGTTGATCACGTAACTAATGAGGAGGTATTGAATAGGATTGGGGAGAAGAGAAGTTTGTGGCACAACTTGACTAGAAGAAGGGATCGGTTGGTAGGACATGTCCTGAGGCATCAAGGGATCACCAATTTAGCATTGGAGGGCAGCGTGGAGGGTAAAAATCGTAGAGGGAGACCAAGAGATGAATACACTAAGCAGATTCAGAAGGATGTAGGTTGCTGTAGGTACTGGGAGATGAAGGAGCTTGCACAGGACAGATTAGCATGGAGAGCTGCAGTCTCAGGACTGAAGACCACAACAACAACAATCAAACGGAAAATTCGTGTACGACAATTAAATTCAATTTTCCAAGTCGTACCGGATCCAGCTTTAGGATAGGAGAGAAATAAAGAGACCTACGAGAGGGCAAGTAAAGAGAATATAAAGCAAAGGAAGTTATGATCCTCATGATGAGTATGTTGCGGACGCCGTATTCACAGGGCAGCACCCATATATATTTGTTTCTTATTTGACGAACAGAGAGACACCATATCGCACCTCGGCCGCACCGCTAAATCGTGCGATTTTCATACTATAGAAAACGTCTGGGAGTATCAGAAACAGCGGGTGAAATGTGGCTGACAACATCCGCGCATTTCGGTAGCTCTATAGCAGTGTTTCTCAAACGGTGTTCCGCGCAGGGCGGCCAACATTTAATCATGGTTTTAAGGGAGACGACCAACGTTTGAGTATGATTCTAAGGGAGGTATAATGGAGATTTAGTCGCGATTAATTTCAGCGCCACAACTACATCACATTTAGTGGATTGGGTGACAATGGAGATATAATTATAAAACTTTGCTTCGTTTTAGTCTATTACGTCTGACGGTATCATATTTTAGGGTCACTCCTCAACAGAAAGAAAGTTTTTAGAGAGCAAACGCGTCCAATAAGACTCGGCCGACTACAGAAATCTGAACATTTCGTGTTGACTGTCCTCTGTTTTCGATTGCTGCCAGCTTAAGCGATATCTTTCGAAGCGATGCGAAATGGGTTGTGTGAGTCAGCTAAAGTCAACTAAGAGGTAAATAATGTGACGAGAGTGTGCTTTCGTGAATCATTGTTGTTTACGTCAATCATTGTTGTCTACTCCATAATTCCTGATACTAGGCAGTCATTCTTTCTCCGTTCCGCACATTTTCTTTGGCCAAACCGTCTTCTTTCCGTGTTAACACGATCAGAGGAAAGACTATATGTCGACAATATTATCGATTACTACACGAAAAGTTTTCGAAATCTGTCAGTCAGAGAATTTGAACTATCGATAGTACTTCCCTGGGTTAGTATTTAAAACAGTGATCACTGCCAAAACATACCGAAGAAACAGGCAGAAAGTATGGGAGGCAAGAGGATTGAAACAATTATTATAATACAGAATATCCCGGGAAAAATGGGAGAGTGGTCAGCCTAGTTCTGGGGGAAGCGAATAAGTGCTTTGCGAAAACTTTTAATGACACGGCGTTTTTGGACATTTTACTATACTAATTGCTTCTTTAAAATCCTATTATGATTTCTGTGTCATTAGTATGATCCGAAACTGAAGTAATCTATAAATATTATAAAAATCTTTGTATGTGTGTGTGTGTGGTGTGTGTGTTCCACATCTCCTCCTAAGCCGCTGGACTGATTTCAACCAAACATATCCCTTCCCGTCATGCAACAGTCGCTTTGCGAGTAAGTACCACCCACTTTTCATAGGTCAAGAGATATGATTTGATAAGCAATGAGACGTGAAAAAAAATTGCCGCATCATGTATGACGTTTAGATTTCTTACTTTTTTGCTACTAACTCTATTCGCAACGTATTTCGAAGACGATACACATCTGAATGTATCTTAACAAATACACTGAAGCGCAAAAGAAACTGCTATAGGCATGCTCATTCAAATACAGAGATATGTAAACAGGCAGTATACATAGCTGCGGTTGGCAACGCCTATATAAGACAAGTGTCTGGCGCAGTTGTAAGATCGGTTACTGCTGCTACAACGGCAGGTTATCAAGATTTAAGTATGTTTGAACGTGGTGTTACAGTCAGCGGATGAGCGATGGGACAGTATCTCCGAGGTAGCGACGAAGTGGGAGTTTTCCCGTACGACCATTTCAAGAGTGTACGGTGAATATCAGGAATCCGGTAGTACATAAAATCTTCGACATTGCTACGGCCGGAAAAAGATCCTGCAAGAACGGGACCAATGACGACTGAAGAGAATCGTGCGACATGGTAGATGTGCAACCCTTCCACAAATTTCTGCAGGTTTCACTGCTGGGCCATCAACAAGTGTCAGCGTGCGAACCATTCAATGGAACATCATCGATATGGCCTTTCGGACCCGAAGGCCCACTCGTGTACCCTTGATGACTGCACGACACAAAGCTTTACGCCTCACCTGGGCCCATCAATACCGACAATGGACTGTTGATGATTGGAAACATATTGCCTGGTCGGACGACTCTCGTTTCAAATTGTACCGAGCGGATGGACGTGTACGAGTATGGAGACAACCCCATGAATCCTGCATGTCAGCAGGGGACTGTTCAGGGTGGTGGAGGCTCTGTAATGGTGTGGGGCGTGAGCAATGAATAAAACAAGTTGTTCTCTTTTTTTCTAAAAAAATATTAACCTTAAAAATAAATGTGTTCCATCCACGTACCAAGATTCTCAAAGTGTTCTGTTACAGGAAAAGCTGGGGAACCCCTGTTCTGCCGGCCGGGGTGGCCGAGCGGTTCTAGGCGCTACAGTCTGGAACCGCGCAATCGCTACGGTCGCAGGTTCGAATCCTGCCTTGGGTATGGATGTGTGTGATGTCCTTAGGTTAGTTAGGTTTAAGTAGTTCTAAGTTCTAGGGGACTGACGACCTCAGAAGTAAAGTCCCATAGTGCTCAGAGCCAATTTTTTTGGACCTCTGTTCTACTGGGTCTATTGGCTTCAGGTTGGTATGGGAAACCTGAAGCATTTTTTGGATACAGTTCCTCGACGAGCCGAGGCCGCTATCAAGCACAGGAAAGTCGTTACACTATATTAGCGTAGGCCTGTGGCTGATTTTTTGTTCGACGTGCTTGCATGCAAGTACAAAATATGGACTACATTTTTCAATACCTCTTGTTTATGTTCCTGTCTACTAGGTATTATTTTACTTTACACAAAAATCCTTTACGATAGTGTCAGTGAGGAGACAAAGAAACGGCGGATTATTAAAGAATTGTAAAAGTAGTAGCGCGAAGCATTTTGCCGAAAGTGATGCTTTGTCCCTGGCTTTCACTTTTCGGCCACTATTCTCGGAAATTATGTGTGGCAAACATCAACCTATTCATGAATGACGTTTTATGTATAAACATAGAGAAAGCTGCTTGTCTTATTGTTTATTTTGTTTTGGCCGGAACGCTATCCTTCCACACGTCAAACTTCAGATGTCATAAATTTACTATTGTGCCTTCATAGATTTCCAGCAATTTTTGTTGTTGGAAATTTTACTTCAGTTTTTCATTGTTTTTAGCTCGTCCTCGTCGTGTGCAGATAAGGCAGCGTGCTTTACATCACCAGCGATAGTCGCTAATGATGTAATCCGCGTTTCATCTTCCCCTGCTACTACGTTCCAATTCCGCATGATTTTTAGATTTGGATCTCCCTTTGCATACTAAATTACACGTTCAGTATCCTCACATACAATCTCTGTCTCTTCGCCTTCTGCTTTTGACGTCAGGATGTTCCATGTCAGTCCAATAAGTTTCGAGACTGGATTAATAAAAAAAAAAAATAGAGAAAAGTAGTTTTAATGCTTCAGCAATTCTACGTAGCCCCCCCCCCTCCCCCAACTTGAGTACAACGTACAGCACAGAACTTTCACACAACCACGTGAAACTGTCAGGGAAGTTACTACTAGTACATTTGTTACAGTCCGCACATGATACGACGAGGTCTATAGAGTAAAGGTGCAATCTTCATCCTCAAGAATATGGGTCAGTTGCATATTTTACAGCGCTTTCGAGTGTATTCGATACACAGCGTACTGTTATTCTGGTGTGGCTTCTCATGTGGATTGATAACTTGATTTGTATACCCCATCTCGTGCTACATGGTGCATACTTACGAACTTCCAGCACGCTGGAGTAGCTTGGGTCAGCAACTTCTGTTAATCAATGGATCGAAAAACCAGTCCAAGTTACAAACTTTTACTTTTTAATCATTTAGTGACTAGTTTCGGGGACGAGACCCATTTTCAAATCATCATCACAAAGTCATTTATCTCTATGCAGTGTAAATGTTCATTGCACATTTTTGACATATTCGGAAATGCCATTTTCGACTTCGTTATGTTGATTTGAAAGTGGGTCTCGGCCCGAAACTAGTCATCGAATGAATAAAAAGTAAAATTTTGAAACTTGGACTGGTTTTTTCGTTCTGCTGCTGGTGCGTAGTGTTACTGTATATTTACATGATAATGACATGGTAGTCGAAATTGGCCAACAGCGCAGCAAATAATATATACAGGGTGATCAGAAGCAGTCTAAAAAGATTGTAAAGGTGTTGCAAGGTTGTGCTGAAAATTGATACTTAAGAAAAAAATCGATCCGTCGCGCCCATTCCGAGTTAATTAGCATCGAAGTTAGCCAGTCAGGCCGTTGTGCATGCAGATTCAAGCGGCCCGCCAGAGACGGTGCCGCCAAACGAGTGCTTCTTTTGTTTTCCTAAAACCGAACAAGAGAGCGGCACAAAAATTGGACATGGGACGGCAGTAAGGACGGAACCCGAGCAAAAGGCTGAGCAGTCTCCTGCACTATCGTCGACGCCACGAGAACAACTAACTGTTGGTGGCGAGTCGCTTGAATTTGCGCTGAACTTCCCGGTCGGCTGACTTTAATGCTAATTAATTCGGAAACGACGCAACGTATGGAATTTTTTTCGTGACAATTATTTCTCAACATAAGCTGCACTGCAACACAGTTCCAAGCTTTCCAGGATGTTTCTGACCACCTTGTACACATCCTACGACGGACAATATTTTCTTTTCGGAAACTCCGCTCTTGGAGGAGATTAGTGTCCCACCGACAACGAGGTCATTAGAAACGGAGCACAAGCTCGGTTTAGGAAGGAAACCAGCCGTGCCCTTTCAGAGGAACCATCCCAGCATTTGTCTGAAGCGATTTAGGGAAGTCTAGTGTCCTAACCACTGCGCCGCCTCCCTCATTGAAATCCCACTCCAGTTATACCATTTTTTGCTGCTGTTGATATTCCCATATATTTGATCTGAAATCCGTATCTTGGTTCCATTTTGTTCCACTGAGCCCCACTATGTCTAGTTTAAGCGTTTGAATTACTGTCTTAAGATTTTCTAGCTTCCCTACCACAGTCAAACTTCCGACACTCAGTGTTCTGACTCGTGGAACGTTAACGTTTCGTTGGTTATTCAGTCTTTCTCTCGTGCTTACCTCATCCTTGGCAGCTCATCACGGAGATTCGAACGGGGGACTAAAGGGGATTCTTTTGCCATGGCGCTTTTTCAATTACAGGCGACTTGTCCTGTGGATACAAATTATGTGTGCTTAATGCAGTGGTTGCCATTGCCTTCTCCATCCTCAAGCTGTTGATCATCGCTGATTCTTCCGTTTCCCACCCCAAGGGTAAGAAAGTGCCTTGAACCTCTGTCCGCTCCTCTGTCCTCTTTGACAAGGACTTTCGCAGAATGAGGGTGGTGACTCCTGTTTACACCTACATACATACTCCGCAAGTCAACGTATGGTGATTGGCGGAGGGTAACTTGTACCACGACTAGTCATTTCCTTTCATATTCCACTTGGAAATAGAATGGGGGAGAACGACTGTGTGTGTGCCTCGTACGTGCCCTAATTTCTCTTATGTTACCTTCGGGTTCCTTACACAAAATCTACGTTGGCGGCTGTAGAATCACTCTGTAGTCACCGTCAAATGTTCATTCTCTGAATTTTTCTCAATACTTTTCCTTAAAAAGTACGTCGCCTTCCCTCCAGGGATTCCCATTTGAGCTCCAGAATCTAGTTAGTTACTTAGTTTCATGTTCCATGGATCGTTTTGCATGTTAAATCGTAATTATATGCAACGATTCGCTTTTAATTCACATTGAGAATTAACAATTAATTCGTAAATATGCTGAATATTTTCAAGCTCTGTTTAAAAATATGCGGATGTGAGTTAGTAATTACTACCCACCACCTTTTACACCCGACAATAACAGAAATTCTTCTACGGAATAGAAGGAATTGTCAAGAAGAAACTTTTTTCCGTTTATTTTCAAATTTTACTTTCCTGTCTGTCAGACATTTTCTATCACTTGGTAGGTGACCAAAATTTTTTGTTGCGGCATTGTGCACCCCTTTTTGTGCTAAAGACTTCATTAGCGCGGGGTAATGAATGTCATTTCTCCTTGTGGTGTTACAGTTGTTACATCATTGTTCCTTTTGAACTGTAGTGGATTATTTACAACAAACTTCATGAGAGGGTGAATATACTGTAGAGCAGTAGCCAGAATGCCCTACTTCTTAAAGAGAGGTCTACAACGATATCGGGGGCGAGCAGCACGTGTTATTCTTGCAGCACGTTTTTGGCCAACAAAGACTTTCTTTCTTAAAATATATCAACTTAGTACTAATTTATCTCTCCTCAAGATTTGCATTGATTCTACGTGTAAATGTGAACTAAGTTGTTTTAAGAGTTCCAAAATGTGCTTTTTCCAGTTTAAATCCCGTTTTCTCATCGTGTGTTACATTTATCATTTGTGTAGCATGCCTCAATGTGCAGAACTGAATATGTTCTGTCTTTTTAAATTTGAGGGTGAGAGCAGTCACACAAAATCTGTTAATGACATTGTTAATAATATTGTTTACTATTACCTCTGTTTCTGCTTCGATGTCTTCCTTTAATCCGCCCTGTTGTGGATCCCAAAAACGCGAGTAATATCGAGGAATGTACTACACTAGTGTCCTACACGTGGTCACCTTTGCAGATGAACCACACTCTTCTAAAATTCTCCCAATAAATAGAAGCAGACCTTTCGCCTTCCCTACTACCGACCATCAGTGCTCGTTCCATTTCATATCGCTGTGCAACGCTACACCCAGATATTTACTGACGTGACTCTATCAAGCGGCACACAACTAACACTGCATTCGAACATCGTTTCTCCTACTCATCTGCAATAACTTATATTTTTCTACATTTAGAGCAAGCAGCCGTTCTATACACCAACTAAAAACGTTGTCCAAGTCATCTTGTCTCTTCCTGCAGTCTTTCATTGGCGACATCTTGCCGTACGCCACAGCATCATCAGGAAAGAGCTGCAGACTCCTCATCCAGATGGCTCAAATGGCTCTGAGCACTATGAGACTTAACATCTGAGGTCATCAGTCTCCTAGACTTAGAACTACTTAAACCTAACTAACCTAAGAACATCACATACATCCATGTCCGAGGTACGATTCGAACCTGCGACCGTAGCAGCAGCGCGGTTCCAGACTGAAGCGCCAGGATCCGCTTGGCCACAGCAGCCGGCCTCCTCATCACCCTATTCGTCAGATCATTTATGTATGCATAGAGTACACTGAGGTAACAAGTTATGGGATACCGTCTAATATCGTGTCAAACCCTTTTGCCAGGCGTAGTGCAGAAATTCGATGTGGCATGGACTCGAACTAGTGATGCTGCCTCTATAACTGCGAAACTGTAGCCGGTGCAAGATTTTGTGCACGAACTGACCGTCGGTTATGTCCCTTATGTGAACGATGGGAGTCATACCGGATGACGTGGGTGACCAAATCATTCACTGGAATTGTCCAGAATGTTTTCAAACCAGTCGCGAACGATTGTGGCCTGGTGACATGTTTGGGAGCAAGAACCCCATGAATGGGTTGGTTAGTTGGTTGGTTTTGGGGAAGGAGACCAGACAGCGAGGTCATCGGTCTCATCGGATTAGGGAAGGACGGGGAAGGAAGTCGGCCTTTGAAAGGAACCATTCGGCATTTGCCTGGAGCGATTTAGGGAAAGCACGGAAAACCTAAATCCGGATGGCCGGACGCGGGATTGAACCGTCGTCCTCCCGAATGCGAGTCCAGTGTCTAACCACTGCGCCACCTCGCTCGGTCCCATGAATGGGTATAAATGTTATCCAAGTAGCCGAACATAACCATTTCCACTCAGTGATCGGTTGTTGGGCCAGAGGACCCAGTCCATTCTATGTAAACATAGCCCACACCATTAAGGAGGCACCACCAGCTTGCACAGTGCCTTGTTAACAACTTGGGAACATGGCTTCGTGGGGTCTGCGTCACACTCGAACCCTACCATCACCTCTTACCAACTGAAATCGGGACTCATCTGAGTAGGTCACGGTTTTATAGTTGTCTAGGCTCCAAACGATGAGATCACGAGCACAGGAGAGGCGTCGTAGGCGATGCCCTGCTGTTCGCAAAGGCACTCGCTTCGGTCGTCTGCTGCCATAGGCTATTAGTGCTAAATTTCGGCGCTCTGGCCTAACGGGTACGTACGTCGTACATCGGTTCTTGCGGTTATTTCATGCGGTGTTGCTTGTCTGTTAACACTGACTACGCAAACGCCGCCGCTGTCTGTCGTTAATAGGTAGTCAGCTACAGCGTTGTCAGTAGTGAGAGGTAATGACTGAAATTTGGTATTCTCGGCACACTCTTGACGCTGTTCATCGCGGACTCCTGAATTCCCTAACGATTTCCGAAACAGAATGTCCCATGCATCTAGCTCCAACTATCATTCCGCGTTCAATGTCTGTTGATTCCTGTCGTGCGGGCATAATCAAGTCAGTTCTTTCATTTAAATCTTCATCTGCGTTATTTTGTCCACAGAGCAATAGGTATTTGGGTTATGTTTTAAGTGTTTGTATGACGATTACCAGGCAAAAATAATGGCGCATCTGATAACGAAAAATACATTTTAACACCACTGCACAGTCGATATAAATAGATTACTTGGTCTTTTGTTTTCTAACTGATAGATCGGAATTTCCAAATAATTGAATATTGTGATAGATAAAAACAACTGAATTCATAATCACAAAAATTCTGTTTCGGAAAAGAATGATATAAACAGAAAAATTAAACAAATGAAAAAAGTTCATTTGGTGATTAAAATAATGTGACAATGGAATAGAAATAAAGAATTGCATTCAAACCAGTTACCTGAATAAAAATAATGATCAAAATCAAATAGATAAAGATTTAAAAATAAAAAACTTACTGCAGCTGACAAGATTCGAACCCAGAACCTCTTCAATGCGAAACTTTTATTCTACAGAATACACCACACAACAAAACTCTTTGAGCCAGCATTTTTAATACTACTGCGTCTGAGACAAAATTCCGATTTTTTTTTTTTTTTGGCAATTATTCGCGAACGACGGGGTACCAGGGCGAATGGCTGCAGGGTGTGATACATGGGATCTTAAAGTACATCATCCTATATTTGAAACTTCCTGGCAGATTAAAACTGTGTGCCGGGCCGAGACTCGAACTCGGGACCTTTGCCTTTCGCGGGCAAGTGCTCCACCAACTGAGTTTTAATCTGCCAGGAGGTTTCATATCAGCGCACACTCCGCTGCAGAGTGAAAATCTCATTCTGGAAACATCCCCCAGGCTGTGGCTAAAGCCGGGTTCACACAGGCAACAAAAGTATCGCCACTGCTAATGGCGAACTGCAGTTGCTTTGTAGTTGCATGTGTGAACTCCTAGTTACGATGGCGCCATTTAAGAAGCGCAACTTTTGTCACGCCACAAAAAGTTGAACTTGGTTCTACTTTGTTGCGCCATTTTTCCTTCTCCACAATCGAATAACGTCATTCGATTGCTACCTCGCGGCTGGATTCAAACCTTTCTAGTGCGTATTCGTTCGCAGATAGTGCTTTTGTTATTAATATGTCGAAAAAGTGGTCAACTGCGACAATTATGAGATTCTTGGAGGTGTATCAAGAACGAGAATGCCTTTGGAACCACAATAGCGAATCATACAAAGATAGAAATTTGAGAGATGCTGCATTAATTGAAATAGTAAACAGTATGCGTGAATATGTACATGGAATTGATGTATCTACAACAAAATTAAAAATTCGAAACATTCGAAATGCTTACATGAATGAACATAAAAAAGTACTGAAATCACTTAAGAGTGGTGCGTCTACAGACGGTATTTATAAACCCAGTCTTGCTTGGTTTGAAGCTGCAGACCGGTTCTTAAAACATGTAGTCGAGACAAGAGAGACGAGAAACACTTTGGTAAGTAATATTTTACATTTATTATGTTTCCCAAACATCTTATTTAGTAATATGTACAGGCGTTTAATCAGCTGAGACAGGTGACGCCATTTTGCAAACTGCGCAATGACGAAGAATTTGTGGCGTCCTGTGTGAACGGTAGCTCACAGCGCCACTTCAGAATGACTTGACTTGTGGCGATACTTTCGTTGCGTGTGTGAACCCTGCTTAAGCCATGTCTCCGCAATATCTTTTCTTTCAGGAGTGCTAGTTCTGCAAGGTTTGTAGGAGAGCTTCTGTAAAGTTTGGAAGGTAGGAGACGAGGTACTGGCAGAGGACAGGGCGTGAGTCGTGCTTGGGTAGCTCAGTTGGTAGAGCACTTGCCCGCGAAAGGCAAAGGTCCCGAGTTCGACTCTCGTCCCGGCACACAGTTTTAATCTGCCAGGAAGTTTCATATCAGCGCACACTCCGCTGCAGAGTGAAAATCTCATTCTGGATCCTATATTTGATTTCAAAAAATCGATCGCACTGCTGGTGATCTCTCCTTGTCATATACCAGAAGTCTTAGGGCGCCATTGCAGGTGATTATTCAAAATTTAAGCGGTATTGTACGCGTGACCCAGTACGTTTGCTCCTCGACCTCTACAGGCGACGGTCTAGTGTTGCACGTGGTGTAACGGAGACTTGGCTACGGCTGAATGCCGGGGGTCGGCCGTGGCTTCTTCTCCTGCTGCATCGGGCGGTGGGTGTGCCCTTGGGAGGCGCAACTGTTTGGTAGTAGCGTCAGAGACGCGCCGTGACGCGGCGACCTTGAGGGATGGGCCTTACCTGCCGCCGCCGCCGCCGCTGCTGCTGGTGCGGCGGGTGTTTTTATACCGACCGGCGGAAGGAGTCGCTGCTAGTGCGACGATGCGCGGCGACCCAGCGCTCACCTGAGCCGTCCTCACTCCGGTCCCACGGCGGTCGCGCGCGCTCGCTCACGTCTTTGTAAGTACACGACGTCTGTGTTCCTTGTGGCTGTTGTTGACCACTCCTCCTTTTTGCTGACAAGTACGGGTGCGTGTTCTGCAAGTCGACATTCTTCCGTCTTTGCTGTGTTTATATGCGTGTGATGGTTATCTACTGTCGTAGACTATTCATAAAACATTGTTTTCTCCAGACATTCGCAGTCGAGACTGTGAACTGGTTCGCGAGGTGTGACCAGACGGTTCACCTGTAAAGCGCCGTTCGATTCCTCGTGCGGTACATACTCTTCAGTGTTCATCGCAACTGCCGACCGCTGTGACCGAGCGGTTCTAGGCGCTTCAGTCCGGAACCGAGCTGCTGCTACGGTCGCAGGTTCGAATCCTGCCTCGGGCATAGATGTGTGTGATGTCCTTAGGTTTAAGTAGTTCTAAGTCTAGGGGACTGATGACCTCAGATGTTAAGTCCCATAGTGCTTAGAGCCATTTGAACCATTTTTTCATCGCAGCTGCTACTTCGCTAAGAGTAAGATTTTTTTCTAAGTGCTACAAGTGTCGGAAATCACAAACTTACCGCTTCTCTTATCAGTAAGTGCTTTTGTACAGAGGTTTATTTTTGTGACAGCTTTTTCGTTATCATACTAAGCTGTATTTATGTAATAGGACATGTCGGCACTCTCATGTACTAATAAGGGTTCGAAATCTACACTAATAATAAAACTGAAAACCGTCTGTTTGTCTTTGAACACGTTAACCTCCAAATCTACTAGACAGATTTCTATGGGGTTTCACCCGTAAATCCAGCGTAGCTAGGGGCAACGTGCAGGCTTTATTTAATCAAAATCGGATCACGGAAAAAAAGTTCTAGTGACTCGTTTTTAGAAAAATTTTTTGTCTGTCTGTTTAACACTCTAAGCTCTAAAGCTACTAAACGAAATTTCACGGTGTTTTCACAGGTAACTTGAGTATAGCTTCGGGTATCGTGTAGGCTTTATTTAATCAAAATTGCATCACGAATGAAAATTAGCCATACAAATTATAAGAATGTACGTTTGTATGTCCACATCTCCTCCGAAACAACTGGACCGATTTCAACTAATCTTGGGTCAAACATTGATTACTGGTTGGAATGAATCAGTGTGGGGTAGGAACCACATGCCTAGCAAAAGTCAGGACGAGAGTGAAAAAGAAGTATAAGCCACTAAGCGCGAACACCCAGATTTTATTAATCCAGTATTTAAGAACGAAAGCACGCAGTAACTTGCAACAAACTTTACACATAATTTCAAACCATTACGAAGCTTTTTCTTGCTGACACCCCCCACAAAATGATGAAATAGAAACATTTGTCGCTTACTACATTTTCGCGTCAGTCATGAGGTTTTAATTTATAATTCTTTACTACTGACAGTATTCGCGACACATTTTGCAGACAGTCTTCACGTATACCACCGAATGTACCTGCAAACTTACATCGTTGTAGGACACATAGTTCAGTAAATACAATGTCATAATTCGTAGATGCGCCAGTAACTATCGTATCATGCATGACGTTCAAATTTATTATTACGAACTCGTCGAATCGATTTCGATGAAATTTGGTGACGGAATAGCTTCAACCCCGAGGAAAAACGTAGGCCACTTTTCAAAATGTGTAGTGCAAAAATTTTTACATCTGCGGTGAGAGTCAGTTGATATAAAGGTTTTCTGAGACCGGTATCGCATCATAACGTAAAAAAAAAAAACCCACAACTATACTATTACGTTAGGACTACACTGGAGAAACCAACACTTCGGACACGTTATAGTGGCCTTTCGGGTTTATTGGTCAATCAGTAGAAACACTGGTTTCTTCAGTATAGCTTTTTCCACTATGAGGCGGTAACAAATTCAGAAAACTTTAATGTCAACTGTCGATAACATACTTAACGTTTCGAAGAACGTTACGCGAATTAGGGAAATATATTTACTCTAATTACTCTTTTACTTTTGAACTTCATCATATTTATGGAAATGCTTTTATTGCCCGATATGTGCTACATGGTATGATTCAAAGTAATGAATACAATGCTTATACAATATTCAGTGTATTTAATCGTACCTTCCACCCTATTTGTTGTATAATGTTCACGTTGCATAAGGTTTAACTACTGTGCGCGCTATCCATTATTAGAAAACGAGATCACTTAGTGACTTGCAACAAACTTTACACATAATTTCAAACGTTTACGAAACTTTTTCTCGCTTACAAGCCCCACAAAATGATGAGAGGAAAAAAATATCACTTAATACATTTAAAATCGCTATTCATGCAGAAAAAACGTCGCATCAGGCATGACGTGGTGACGTTTAAATTTATACCTTTTTTGCTGCTAACTCTATTCGCAACACATTTAGCCGTCAGTATCCACATATACCGCTGAATGTACCCGCAAAGTTTATAATTGTACGACGCAGAGAGGGGGAGGAGGAGATGGACAGAGAAAGGAGGGAGTAGAGGATGGACATAGAGAGGGGCGGGAGAAGATGGGCAGAGATTGGGGGGGGGGGGGAAGGTGGACGAGTGGGTAGAGATTGTGGGGTGATGGAGAGGGACAGGGGGGGGGGCAGAGGTGATGAAAGGAGAGAGCGAGGAGATGGACTACTAGAACTGAAATAAATATATACCTCGACTTGCCGATACTCAGCTAGTGCATCATATGTTTCCTTTATTTTAATTTTATTTTATTTCTTTAACACGATTACGAGTTAAAGTCCGAATTTTTCCGATTCATTTCACGAAGAAAAATAGCCACTGCCCCAACAATTTCCTCCTATAGATAAAATGAAGAAACGGAAAACAGCAAGCAATTTAGCAACGAGGGTGTCACTAAGAAACATCGTGGATTATGTATCTGGTTACATACTACGACTTACGTAAGTTTCTGAATATAACATTTGCTCACGAAAGTTGCATTTTGACGTTTGGCGTGCATGTGCTTTTGTGGCTACGGTAATTAATCATCGATTATGACGGATTCATTGTAAATACGATGGAAATAAAACGAAAAGTTGTTTCCGAGCATTCGATTAGCTGTAAAAAAATTCATGTAGCAATACTGCATCACTATTTTCGACTATGCGTAAGACTGGCCATCTACAGCTCTTCTGTGTATGAAAAAGCTGAAGGATCGCTGGACCAAGTGTATATCTCTCAAAGGAGACTATGTCGAGAAATAAGGTGAGTTGTTTACAAAACAAACATTTTTTCTTGCTTTTTAGCCACGCTTACCAAATCACCATAGTACATATTTGAAATGTAAACATTTCAAGTCACCTAACTAGACTCAAATTTCGCCCATGGCCCATGGTTGTGGAATGCAGTATACTCATAACGAAGCACTGGCACATTTTGCTGCGTCATATAAGACGGTATATAACTCGCCAATGTGGTCCAAGAAAGGAAAGCTCTAGCAAGGTCTGTTTCTACTCGGCCCACAAGATCACCTGACCTAGCTACTATGGATTTTTCCGTCGGGTGTAATCACAGATGTGAAGTATACAACACTCCGTTTGATAGTGTTGAAGAACTGGAGTAGTGAACTGTGCAGTCTTGTCATGCCTTACGAGATGGTCCGGGGGTGTGCGGAAGAATTCGTAACTCGCTGCAGAGGAGAGTGCAGTACTTCAACTAAGTGGAAGGACGACAAGTGGAATACCTTCTTCAACAGGTGCTAGTGTACAGTTTGTTGTAGCATGTAGCGTGCTGAAGTTCTATATTTCCTTTTAAGGTGGGGCATATGTAAAATTCGAGCTGAACTAAGTTGATATCCTTGATATCTATTTATTGTAGAATCTTTAGATCAAACTTAATGAGGTATCTCGAACAGAGTGATCTCTTGTATCCAACCCACACGGATTTCTAAAACATCACGTGAAACCCTACTCACACTTTTTCTTGCATGACACACTGAAAGGCAAGAATCAAGGCAGTCAGGAAGATGCAATATTTCTCGATTTCCGCAAAGCATTTGACTCAGCAGCACATCTTTGCTTATTATCAAAAGTACAATCCTAAGGGGTATCAAGCCAAATTTGTGGCCGGATGCGGATTTCTAGGTAGGGAGGACGCAGCACGTTATCTTGGATAGAAAGTCATTGACGGTTGTAAACGTAACTTCGGACATAGCTCAGGGAAGTGTGTTTGGAGCCACTTTGTCCATGTTTTATACTAATGATCTTGTGGACTATATTAATAGTAAATCAGGCTCTTTGCAGATGATGCAGTTATCTATAATGAAATATTGTCTGAAAGAAGCTGCATTAATAGCCAGAACTTGATAAGATTTCAAAGTGGTAAAAAGATTGGCAACTTGCTTTCAGCGTTTAGAAATGTAAAATTGTGCACTTCACAAAATGAAAAGACGTCATGTCTTGTGACAGCAGCATCAACGAATCACAGTTGGATTCGGTAAACTCATACAGATAAGTGGGTGTAACACTTTGTAGGGATATCAAGTGGAACGATCGGACAATGAGTAAAGTAGATAGCAGACTTCCGTTTGTTGGTGGAATACTAGGAAAATGCAGTCAATCTACAAAGGAGATTGCTTACAAATCAAACGTGTGACCCATCCTAGAATATTACACTAGACTGTGGGACCCGTACCAGATAGGACTGACACGGCATATCGAGCGCGTACAGAGAAGGGTAGCACGAATGGTCGCAGGTTTGTTTGACGTGCGGGAGAGTGACACAGAGATGCTGAAAGAACTGAACTGGCCGGCCGGTGTGGCCGTGCGGTTCTAGGCGCTTCAGTCTGGAACCGCGTGACCGCTACGGTCGCAGGTTCGAATCCTGCCTCGGGCATGGATGTGTGTGATGCCCTTAGGTTAGTTAGGTTTAATTAGTTCTAAGTTCTAGGCGACTGATGACCTCAGAAGTTAAATCGCATAGTGCTCAGAGCCATTTGAACCATTTTTTGAACTGAACTGGCTGACTCTTGAAGTAGACGTAAGCTATCCCGAGAAGGGCTACGAACAAAGTTTCAAGAACTGACTTTAAATGAAGACTCTAGGAATATACTACAACCCCGTATATGTGGTTCACATGGGGATTGTTAGGACAAGATTAGATTAATTACAGATGCATTTTATTTTTCCCGCACTCCATACGTGAATGGAAGACGGAAAAAGTCCTTATAACTGGTCTAATGGGACGTACCCTCTGCCACGTACTTCACAGTGGTTTGCTGAATATAGATGTAGATCAGACGTAAGCGAAAAGTTTACACATTATCAAGTATATTTATGCTATCTGGGACGATAATTCATAGTGAAGTCAGCGACGGCTCGCGACCTCATATTAGCATTTAGCTCACAAAGCAGACCCATGTTAACTACAACGGTTTTACTTTCATCGTCGAGTATTTTCATGAATGTCTGTTTTCGCTGTTAACGATGATACACTCTGTATAAACTGCCTGTTCAATGCAAAGCGGAGGATACTTCGGGTTAGTATCATGGATTTTCTTTCCTGTCCTATTCAGCCGACCGTTGTGGCTGAGCGGTTCTAGGCGCTTCAGTACGGAACCGCGCTGCTGCTACGGTCGCAGGTTCGAATCCTGCCTCGGGCATGGATGTGTGTGATGTACTTAAGTAGTTCTAAGTCTAGGGGCTGATGACCTCAGAGCCATTTGAACCTGTCCCATTCGCACATTGGCCAAGGAAAAACGAATGTCTATGCTCAATTTATGGATGTCCATCCTGTTGCATGGACGAGGGACGTCAGATGATGATATACATGAGACAAAGTATCATCACAGCTATGTCTTGAGAATGTCTTTATTGTCTCACACGACTAGTTTCGGCGGCAGATTACCACTATCCTCAGGCCCCACCACTGCCACAAGGGTATTAGAATTCCTTGGCGCATTTATTGTAGAGCCCTCGTTACTAGTATACGTAGGATACCTTTCCGCAGGAGTCTCTACTCGACACCGTGTAACAAATTAACAAACGACGGAACTGATCCTCCTTAGCACACAAAATGGGCCAGAACACTGTTGCAGAAGCAACGAAAGAAACATGCCAAATTTAAATGGATGCAAAATCTCCAAGACTGACGATCTTTTACAGAACCTCGAAATTTAGCGCGCTTCAATGCGAGATGCTTATAACAGTTTCCACAACGAAACTTTGTGTCGAAACCTGGCAGAAAATCCAAAGGGATTCTGGTCGTATGGGAAGTATGCAAGCTGCAAGACACAATCAACGCCTTCTCTGCGCGATAGCAATGGAGATACTTTCGAAGACAGTGGTGCCAAAGCAGAGTTACTAAACACAGCCTTCCGAAATTCCTTCACCAAAGAAGAAGAAGAAGTAAATATTCAAATATTCCAGAATTCTAATCAAGAACACCTGCCAACATGGGTAACGAAGAAGTAGATATCCCCGGAGTAGTGAAGCAACTTAAATCACTTAACAAATGCAAGTCTTCAGGTCCAGCTTTTGTACCAGTTAGGTCCCTTTCAGAGTTTGCTGATACAGTAGCTCCATACTTAACAATCATATACAACCGTTCGCTCGACGAACGATCCGTACCCAAAGACTGGAAGCTTGCACAGGTCACACAAATATTCATGAAAGGCAGCAGGAGTAATCCACTAAATTACAGGCCAATACCATTAACGTCGATATGCAGCAGGATCTTGGAACCTATATTGTGGTCGAACATTATGAATTACAAAATTGTCCAAATGGCTCTGAGCACTATGGGACTTAACATCGGAGGTCATCAGTCCCCTAGAACTTAGAACTACTTAAATCTAACTTACCTAAGGACATTACACACATCCATGCCCGAAGCAGGATTCGAACCTGCGACCGTAGCGTCGCGCGGTTCCAGACTGAAGCGCCTAGAGCCGCTAGGACACACCGGCCGGCCCATTATGAACTACCTCGAAGAAAACGGTCTATTCACACACAGTCAACACGGATTTAGAAAACATCGTTCTTTTGAAACAAAACTAGCTCTTTACTTGCACAAAGTGCTGAGTGCTATTGACAAGGGATTTAAAATTGAGTCCACATTTCCGGATTTCCGGAAGGCTTTTGACACTGTACCACACAAGCGGCATGTAATGAAAGTGTGTGCTTATGGAATATCGTCTCAGTTATGTGACTGAATTCGTGACTTCCTTTCAGAGAGGTCACAGTTCATAGTAATTGACGGAAATTCATCGAGTAAAACAGAAGTGATTTCTGGTATTCGCCAAGGTAGTGTTATAGGCCCTTTGCTGTTCCTTAACGATTTGGGAGACAATATGAGCAGCGTCTTAGATTGTTTGCGGATTACGCTGTTCGTTGATCAGAAATGGCTCTGAGCACTATGGGACTTAACATCTGAGGTCATCAATCCATTAGAACTTAGAACTACTTAAACCTAACTAACCTAAGGACGTCACACACATCCATGCCCGAGGTGTTCGTTTATCGACTAGTAAAGTCGTCAGAAGATCAAAAGAAATTGCAAAACTATTTAGAAAAAATATCAGTATGGTGCGAAAATTTGCAATTGACACTAAATAACTAAAAGTGTGAGGTCATCCACGTGAGTACTAAAGGGGATCTGTTAAACCTCGGTTACACGATAAATCAATCAAATCTAAAGACCGTAAATTCAACTAAATACCAAGGAATTACAATTATGAACAACTTATATTTGAAGGAACACATAGAAAATGTTGTGGGAAAGGCTACCCAAAGACTGCGTTTTATTGGCAGGACACTGAGAAAATGTAACACACCTATTAAAGAGACTGCCTACATAACGCTTGTCCGTCCTCTTTCAGAATAGTGCTGCGCGGTGTGGGATCCTTACCAGACAGGATTGACGGAGTACACCGAAAAAGTTCAAAGAAGTGCAGCACGTTTTGCATTATCGCGAAGTAGGGGAGAGAGAGTCACTTAAATGATATAGGATTTGGGGTGGACATCATTAAAACAAAGGCTTTTTGCGTTGCGGCCGAATCTGCTCACGAAATTTCAATCACCAACTTTCTCCTCCGAATGTGAAAATACACACATCAAAAAAAGTTTTGCATCACCTCGGTTCCGAGAGTTCCGGAACCTTACAGAAAATTGGTGTAGAGATCAAGATAAACATCATTTTCACCCCTTTTATTGCTCATGAAAACCACACATTGCCTGTTGTACTACCATACAGCGAGACCTTCAGAGGTGGTGGTCCAGATTGTTGTACACACAGGTACCTCTAAAACCTAGTAGCATGTCCACTTGCATTCATGCATACTTGCTTTCATCGTGGCATACTATCCGCAAGTTCATCAAGGCACTGTTGGTCCAGATTGTCCCACTCTTCAACGGCCATTCGGCGTGGATCCCTCAGAGTGGTTGTTGGGTCACGTCGTCCGCAAACAGCCCTTTTCAATCTATCCCGGGCATGAGCGATAGGGTTCACGTCTGGAGAACATGCTGGCCACTCTAGTCGAGCGATGTCGTTATCCTGAAGGAAGTCATTCACAAGATGTGCACGATGGGGGCGCGAATTGTCGTCCATGAAGACGAATGCCTCGCCAGTATGCTGCCGAAATGGTTGTACTATCGGTCGGAGGATGGCATTCACGTATCGTACAGACGTTAAGGCGCCTTCCATGAACACCAGCGGCGGTACGTCGGCCCCACATAATGCCACTGCAAAACGGCAGGGAACCTCCACTTTGCTACACTCCCTGGGCAGTGTGTCTAAGGCGTTCAGCCTGACCGGGTTGCCTCCAAACACGTCTTCGACCATTGTCTGGTTCAAGGCATATGCGACACTCCTCAGTGAAGAAAACGTGATGCCAATCTTGAGCGGTCCGTTCGGTATGTTGTAGGGCCCATCTGTGCCGCACTGCATGGTGTCGTCGTAGCAAGGATGGACCTCGCCATGGACGTCGGGAGTGAATTTGCGCATCGTACAGCCTATTGCGCACAGTTTGAGTCGTAACACGACGTCCTGAGGCTGCACGAAAAGCATTATTCAACATGGTGGCGTTGTTGTCTGGGTTCCTCCGAGCCATAATCCGTAGGTAGCGGTCATCCACTATAGTAGTAGCTACTGGGCGGCCTCAGCGAGGCATGTTATTGACAGTCCCTGTCTCTCTGCCCTCTTCCACATCCGAACATCACTTTGGTTCACTCCGAGATGCCTGGATACTTCCCTTGTTGAGAGTCCTTCCTGGCACAAAGTAACAATGCGGACGCGATCAAACCGCGGTATTGGCTGTCTGGACGTGGTTGAACTACAAACAACACGACCCGTATACCTCCTTCCTGGTGGAATGACTGGAACTGATCGGCTGTCAGACCCCGTCCGTTTAATAGGCACTGCTCATGCACGGTTGTTTATATCTTTGGGCGGGTTTAGTGACATCTCTGAACAGTCAAAGGGACTGTGTCTGTGATACAATATCCACAGTCAACGTCTATCTTCAGGAGTTCTGAGAACCGAGGTGATGCAAAACTTTTTTTGATGCGCGTCTTTTGTTGAAGATGTGGTGGTAGTTTTTCTCATATGAGTGTCTACGCGCTTCTATACATGTCATAATCTCTTTAACTTGCTCCCATGATCCGCACGCGAGATTACCACGGTGACAGCAGAAGTTTTGCACACTCTTCGTCATATACCGGCTGCTGTCTTTACATAAAAGTTTGAGAACGAAGATTCACAACTGTTCTGTAAAGTACACTGTTCTGCAAAACTTAAATATGAGGTAAATAATTTAACATATTAACCACTAGGTATAAACGAATGAAAGTGAGGGAGCACACTGTGAGAGGTCTTCCAGTGGTGCACAGGACGTTGGACGTCATATGGCGTGAGGTCAGCGTTGAGTACGGTGCCATCTGGGGCTCGCCCCGCAACACGAACTTGCTGAAGCTGCGGGAGAAGACAGTGTATGTCAATCAGCGAGCAGTTACTGTGCACTGTGGTGATGTTCTCCTTGACAACATATCCTGGAGACATTTGGATGACTTTTAAGGGTAAGGGCCATCGGCCTTGCCGCAGTGGTGACACCGGTTCCCGTCAGATCACCGAAGTCGGGCTGGGCTAGCACTTGAATGGGTGACCATCCGGTCGGCCGAGCGCTGTTGGCAAGCGGGGTGCACTCAGCCCTTGTGAGACAAACAGAGGAGCTACTTGATTGAGAAGTAGCGGCTCCGATCTCGTAAACTAACATGCGACCGAGACAGCAATGTGCTAACCACATGCCCCTCCATAACCGGATCCAGTGACGCCTGTGGGCTGAGGATGAAACGGCGGCCGGTCGGCACCGTTGGGCCTCCCAAGGCCTGTTCGGATGGAGTTTGGCTACTCACAAGGGGAAGAATCATCGGGAAACTTTAAGAACAAAGTGTTTCGAGTGTAGCCCAGGAGTTTGGTATTGCTCACATCATTGTTTCACGTGCATGGTGTGCGAAACGAAAAGCACTGCTGCCGAAGGAGAAGAGGTGGCTGACCATGGTCAGCAACAGCGGTAGATGAGCACTACATTGTGCAACTGGCAAGAAGGAACCCACGTCAATCAGCAGGTACGGCACATTGAACTGGAATTACAATGAAATGAACACCCTTAGCTGCTTACAGGCATTAACACACGTCAACGGGGACACGTCAATCAGCAGGTACGACACATTTAACTGGAATTACAATGAAATGAACACCCTTAGCTGCTTACAGGCGTTGACATACGTCAACGGGGACAGATGAAAATGTGTGCCCCGACCCGGACTCGAACCCGAGATCTCCTGCTTGCATGGCAGACGCTCTATCCATCTGAGCCACCGAGGACAGAGAGGATAGCGCGACTGCAGGGATTTATCTCTGGCACGCCTTCCGCGAAACCTACATTCTCAACGTATTGTCCCGCACTACATTCGTAGTGCCCCCGCGCATTATACTCATTACTCGCGGCGCGTAGCCGATTCCCGTAAGAGTTCGGACACTGTGCATTCGCACAGAAGAAGAAGATGGTCAAGTGGCCGGTGAGCCTTAACTATATATATACTGAGATGGTATCTGTTCTTTCGGACATGTCCACGAGTAATGAGTAGAATGGGCGGGGGCACTACGGCTGTAGTGCGGGACAATACGTTGAGAATGTGGGGATCCCGGGTTCGAGTCCCGGTCGGGGCACACATTTTCATCTCTCCCCGTTGACGTATGTCAACGGCTGTAAGCAGCTAAGGGTGTTCATTAGATTGTAATATCATTCTAACGAGCTTCATGGTCACCGATGGTATCTGTTCTTTCGGACATGTCCGAAAGAACAGATACCATCTTAGTATATATATATATATATTTAACTGGACTGCATGACACACAATTTCACGCTCCAAAGTGTCACGGTGACTGCACGTGAGTGGTCTCCTCCTCCAACGACCAGTATGTTATGTTCCGTTGACACCAGCAACATCGGCGGCACCCTTTGCGATGGTACCAAGTGCGCAGGAACTGGACCAGCGAGGACTGGGGTCTTGCGCTCTTCTCGGATGAGAGCACTTTCTGTCAGAGAAGTGATTCTGGACATACCGCCATAACGCGAGAGGTGGAAACGCGTAATGTATCCAGGAACAATGTGGAATGTGATCGTTTTGGTGGTCCATGTGCAGTGCTATTGGGAGGCACGATGTTGCGTGAGCTTACTGACCTTCAAGTCTTTGAACACGGTACACTCACAGGTCAACGTAATTGTAACACTGCACTCCCTCCCCATGTGCGTCGTTTCAGCTCCCCATGTGCGTCGTTTCAGGGTTGTATTCGGTCATTTTTATGGAAGAAAATGCGCGATCGCACCGAGCAGCGTAGGTGGAGAATATTCGGCGAGAGGACTGGCTTGTCCATTCTTCAGACTTAAATTCCATCGCGCACGTGTGAGATGCGTTGAAGAGACGTTTTGCAGCAAGTCCACAAGTACCAACGACCACCCATCAGCTATCAACTGCCCTGATGGAGGAAAGGAACGCCTTTTACCACAAGAACTCCTTACCAACCTTTTGGCCAGCACGGGAACTCGTCGCAGAGCGTGCATTGCTGTCCTCAGTGATCACACACCCTAGTTAAAAACCACGGCGCGACGTTTGTAATGTCCAGGCGACCATCACAATTCGCGGAGCTTCAGTGTAGTTGTTATCTTTGAATAAAAGTATCATTTCTGCCCGTCTCAGTGCGTATATCTTTCAGTTACGTATGGCCCGAGTTTCATCGAGATATGTTGTTTGGCAGTGACACATCTTGCGAAACTTACTTTCGTTCTCGAGCTTTTCACATCAGCGTGTTATGTTTGAGACCAGAAATTTCGCAGTTAAACATCAGAACAGGCCTCTGTTAATTCTCGTATATTAAAGCTAAGGGACTTTAAATGTTTATAACAATAGTTTTATGTTTTGAAAGAGGTTTTTTGTCATTTATTCCTGGTCCCTTACGGACGGTATGGGCGTTAGATGACGGTTAGGTACTTGTAGCTAAGGAAGTCAACAGAAGAGCCGCTAAAATATAGGTCTGGAAGTCGGTTATGCACGCTGAATCAACAAAGGAGCTGCTCCACCATTCCTCTTCAACGAACGTTGGAAGCGTGGTGTTGAAAAATCAGCACTTTCGGATTTCTGAACCTTGTTTACTTGGCGGCTCCCACGACGTTTGGCGAGCTGCTCTCTCTGCTCTCCTCCCCGCCCCCCTTTCCCCTCCCCCAGACAGCTGTGTTGTCAACAAACTAACAGAGCTCCTGTAACCGTACCGCGTGTGAAAGCGTTCGCGAGCTATTCGAGCAGGGAGGCCATTTCTCAGTCCGCGATGCACGCGTGAAGTCTGCCTCGACTGTCGTAAGTACCCGTCTTCTCATTCTCACATTCACTGGAAGCAGCGAGAAAACGCTAAGTAATTTCGCTGTAGTGTTGCCTGTAAAGACAGCTTGGTAAACTGACCGAAAGCCTGTTTGTGTTCTCAGAGAGTTTCCAAGTCCCCTTTTGTGTTGCTCTGCGTTTGTCGTATGTGTTCTACGATGTTATATTTGTTACCGTCTTCTTTAAACCTGTTCTGTTACTCTTGTTATTTTACGAGTGGGGAGTCTTGTAACGGAATCCCATTGCTTCGGTAGTTTCAATACTTGCCACATATTGATTAATTCCTTGTTCTATATCCTTTTGGTAGCATAAATAATAACAGAAAAAAACAATATTAGTGTTTATATTCTCATGGACGTCGACATCATTAGAGAAGGAGTACATCTACATCCTGTTTATACTCTGCAAGCCACCGTATGGTGCGTAGTGGAGTAAATGCTTTTCAGACTAAGTATTCCGGCTTTTGCCATAAGCGATTTAGGTGATAAGAAAAACTTACTTTGGGATGGTTGAACGGGAAATCGAACCCAAGTCCTCCCGAGTTCTAGTCCAGTGTCTTGCTACCGCAATAACATAGGTCTACAAATTTTTCTTTTTCAAGTTTTTTCTTAATCAATTTAAGTGACTCTAAACTTTTTTGATACGGTAAGATCATAAATGCTAACCGTTTCCCACTATCGCATAAGGGTCTTCCACGAAGTAGTGATGAAAATCCAGGAGAGTCATACAAAACAAATATTTCAAGAAAAAAAAATTACAAAGTAACATGATAAAGTAAGGCACTCCTAACATTATAATGAAGTATTATGTTATTCAGGTCTAGCACAAAAGCATAAATCTTAACGTTCCTACAGAGCGAGGTGGCTCAGTCTTTAGCACACTGGACTCGCATTCGGGAGGACGACGATTCAATCCCGCGTCCGGCCATCCTGATTTAGGTTTTCCGTGATTTCCCTAAATATACTTCAGGCAAATGCCGGGATGGTTACTTTAACAGGGCACGGCCGACTTCTTTCCCCTTCCTTCCCTAATCCAAAGAGACCCATGATCTCGCTGTCCCCCGGTTCTCCGTTGCGTTTTCTTCGGTGCACTGATCGAAGACACTCTCTGTGCAGAATCGAACAGCAGTTAGCAATCATGCTGACATCCCATCGGTCCTGGTAACCCCGTTCCATTTGTTTAAAGTTTCTCGTTAATAGCACCTAGATTTTATGGAAAATAGCTGACTCGGGAGTTCAGAAAGTGCAGTTTCGAGCTCGTTGAGGCATCCAGTACTTCGAAGTTATTCAGCATGTTTCTTACTAATCTTTTCAGTTGCCCAGAAACATATTGACAACTTATTTAAAGTGTATGCAAGATGATCTTTAAATTTAATTCATTTCGTCTCCAAATGTTTCGTCTGTCATTAGTTTCCAAACGTCAGGGCTGATGGAAACCACCTCTTTTATCTAGCTACAGATAGTTACACACTGCGCGAACATTGAGAAAACTTTCTCAAATTTTCCCACTACTCCAGGCGCAGACAGACGCAGTACACTCTTTCTGTCCTGGCGGAGAGGGGGAGGGGTGGTGGTGAAAAAAAGGACTACTGACGTTCTAATTGGCCAAATTTTTTGAAAACAGTGCTCGTCTTTTGCACGACTGTCCCATAGTAAGCAGTGGGCCTTCCACACAACTTGAACACACTCGATGTCCGGCACATGAAATGTCCTGATCCCCACCCATTACGCCGAAGTACGCAAAATACATCACTTTGACGAGGTCTGGAATAGTCTGCTGCTGCTTTTGCACTATTACAGATGTATCAGAAGTGATCAGGAGAATTAATACAACCCCTTGAAGCTACGAAATTCACAGAAGCAGGCATTAGTCGATTCATCATTCGTTGCTGAAATTTGTGTGAAAAACGATATGTAAAACAGGCATGCAGGTTTCAATACTATAGTATCACCGAAATATGTTGTTATCTGTATTATAGGCTATAAAATTAAACATCTTTTTGTAGCAGGTGACATTGCAAACCTTTACAAAACAATATTGGCGTTACTATAACGATTAAATAGCTACAATTTGCATACCTCATAGAAATTCTAAATTTGTGCCAAAAAATTGTGTGAATGAACGTTCTAACGTAAGTACTTTAGTCGAAATCAGCAACCAAAAATACATCAGAAAAAAACTTTTATCTTTAAGAAAAAAATTTCGTTGTCGGCCAGTGTAATAAGAATCTCTCTGCCTTGCAAGACAAGAGTTTTTATAATTCAGTAATGTTGGGTAAAGATGACAAAGCAAAAATGTGAAAAACGGAGATAGTTAAATTGAGAATGCAAGAATCGTTGTTGGATCCATGTAGGGCATCTCGAATGAATCTGCTAACCAGTGTCGGGGAAGGAGGGGGTAAATGGGTAGACGGATATTAATGTTTTATTTGACTATTTTCGTTAATGGTGCATCACCTAGGTTACTATTATGAACATTCCAATTTTTAAACAAGCTGCACAAAGTACATATCTTTATTCTTATTCCTTTAAGTATCTAGCATGTTCTTTTGAGCTCGGTTCCTGCCAGCAGACGACCATATTACAGTATCTGTGTATGTTGCTTTGAACTTTTTTCTTCTAAAAAGTATAAGGTATTTAATTAAATATTAGTAATGTACTCAGTATAATTTCCCTCTATCTAATATTACTAAAGAAAAATCTAATAATAATAATAATAATAGTAATAATGGTGGTGGTGGTGGTGGTAATAGTAGTCGTAGTAGTAGTAGTAGTAGTAGTAGTAGTGGTTTTACTAAAGAACTAACAATAATAATACAGAGAGGAATGAAAAAATAGAAAATAAAAGGGAAAAAAGGAATATTTTTTGTCATTATTTTAAAAATATGTGGAGAAGGTGACAGATACAATTATTGGATGATTTTAAGTAATGTCAGAGGTTAGGGTATTTCACATTCAGTTTCCTTTTCGCATTAGTGTCAGGAACCTTATCCATCCGAAAGTAAGTCGACAGTGTACTGGGTTGTTTCCTCTGCGAGATAGGTTAGATATTGGAAATCCAGTCTTCCTTTCAAGGTCACCTGCAGACCCGAAGAAAACTCGGCTTCAGAACCAAAGACAAGTTGCCATGCCTGGTGTACGGCATCTGTAAACAGATTAAACCGAATTTCATCTCCGTAACAGGCTTGTTGATTTCGTTCTTCGCACTGAGATTGTCATGGTTTCTGTATTTTAAAAGCAGTTCTAGCTCGCGTACTATTGCCTGCGCATAACTAAAGCCTAAGTGCTCACTGTCACATCCCAGAAATCTGGATAGTGCACGAGTCGACCAGCCAGCCATGTGAAAGCCCTCTATATTACCCGTTTCAAACTTTTTCAGGTGGCGAGGTGTTTCTGTAAGGGTGTGCAAAAATTTAACAGGACGTAGAGGATGCTCTACTGAAGGATTTCAGGTAGAGAACCTGGAGAAAACTGTGTATTTTTTATTACATTGCTTACAGTTAACTGTGAATGGCCGGCCGAGGTGGCCGAGCGGTTCTAGACGCTACAGCCTGGAACTGCGCGACCGCTACGGTCGCAGGTTCGAATCGTGCCTCGGGCATGGATGTGTGTGATGTCCTTAGCTTAGTTAGGTTTAAGTAGTTCTAAGTTCTAGGGGACTGATACCTCAGAAATTAAGTCCCATACTGCTCAGAGCCATTTGAACCATTTTTGAACTGTGAATGCCTTCACTGACACAATTAAGGTACCATTTGTACTGTATCTTAAAAATGTGCTGAAACTGACCGCCATCATTGTCAATGCAAGATGACATCGACGAACAAGATTGTGACGGACGCTCACAAATATCTCTGGTATCTTTCGAATGACATCACAGGCAGTTACAATTCCGGCAACTACGAAGGCTCTTCGTAAAGTAAGGTCCGATCGGTCGCGAAATGAAAACCACAGTGAAAGTCAAACATTTTTTATCGGCCACAGTTAGCCACACATTCCTGCTACCTCTCTAAATAGTCGCCGCTCCGACTTAAACATCTGTCGTGGCGATTTACAAACTTTCCAGTACCCTCGTTACAGGAAGCAGCCGCCTGTGGTTTCCATCAATTCTCTACGCTGGTCTGCCTTTCGTTGTTTGTGCAAAAATGTTGTCTTTGTAGCTCGCGGTTCATGTGAGCAGAAATGAACAACGGAGGGAGCGAATTAACGGGTGTATTGTGGATGATCAAACACTTCCCATCGAAAACGTTGCAGGAGCCTCTTCTGTGCCCCTGCAGAACGCGGCTGAAAATTGTCTTGAAGAAAGAAGTGCGTGAAATTTATGTTATGTGGGCTGCTTAGCTTCAGGCGAAATCTCTCACCAAATCCACATACTTGGCGGGAGACACTGTTATTTTAGGCATTTCTACGTGATCACTTTGCGCTCTGAACTGAAAAGAGCGACGTGAAGCGTAAAGACACTTCCCAACATATCTGTACAAAATTCCATCGTATTTTCACAGTGGTTTCCAATTCGCGCCTAATCGGACTTTACTTTCCGAATAAGCCTCGTAATTCCATCTCTGTATCCGCTGGGGTCTCAAACACAAGTGGCTTTACATATCCCCACAGAACATAATCAAGGCGATTGAGGTCAGCTGACCTCGGAAGCCATGCAACAGGACCTACCCTTCCCATCCAGCAACCAGGAAATACAGCACTGAGATGATTGCGGACGTCAACTCTGAAGTGGGGCGGTGCACCGTTATGTTGTATCCACATCCTCCTCTACGTTCTACAACAACTCAGGTAGGACTCTTTGCACGAACCACAAGTGGGCAAAACCTGCATCATGACTTCCTGCTAACCAGGCTCGCTCTTCTTGTTTCCTTGCAGGAAATAAAGAATGTACATGTAAATAAACAGCACAGTACGTGTAAACTCATACGCATGTTAGTTGTGAATAAGCTAGAAAACAGTAATGCTAGAGAAAGCGGTAGAGAAGTTTACTTTCTTACCTTCTTAAGCTGGCTTTTCCGACTCCAGGTTCCCTCTCTCAAATTGTCCAGTGGAACGTTCTCCATGCCCTGTTAAATTTTTGCACGTTCTTACGGAAACGCCCTGTACACTCTGTCATGCCTGGCAACAACACTAAACATGAACAACATTAAAGCACCCTGGTAGCTGTTATATCTATCACAGAGAACTGAAAATGGATAATCATTTACATTCCCGCCGATGGCTTGTGTGTGTGCGAGTTTCGAAAGCACTCTTCAGTTCTCCAGACTCGAAAAGGTCGTAGCATAACAACACACCCGATAAGAAAGCGACATTCCAGAGGACTCGGAATCACTTTTCCCGTTCCGGAATCTATGCTCAGAATTCAGTCAAATCCGATGAATAACCGTATCTCGATGTTTAAGTAAGGTAGAACGGACACCAGAGTGCATTAGCGTTGTTCATGTTTAGTTTTGTTGCCAGGCCTGACAGAGTGTACAGGGTGTTTCCGTAAGAGCTTGCAAAAATTTAACAGGGCATAGAGAACGCTCCACGGTACAATTTAAGGTAGGGAACCTGGAGTTGGAGAAGCCAGCTTAAGGAGGTATGGAAGTAAACTTGTCTACCGCTTTCTCTAGCGTTACTGTTTTCTAGCTTATTTACAGCTAACATGCATACGGGTTTACACGTACTGTGCTGTTTATTTACACGTACATTCTTTATTTTCAGCAAGGAAACAAGGAGGGCGAATATGATTACTGCCGGCCGCGGTGGTCTAGCGGTTCTAGGCGCTCAGTCCGGAACCGCGCGACTGCTACGGTCGCAGGTTCGAATCCTGCCTCGGGCATGGATGTATGTGATGTCCTTAGGTTAGTTAGGTTTAAGTAGTTCTAAGTTCTAGGGGACTGATGACCACAGATGTTGAGTCCCATAGTGCTCAGAGCCATTTTTGATTATGATTACTAGGAAGTCATGATGCAGGTTTTGTTTACTTGAGGTTCGTGCAAAGAGTTCTACCTGAGTTGTTGCAGAACGTAGAGGAGGATGTGGATACGACATAACGGTGCACCGCCCCATTTCAGAGTGGATGTCCGCAACCATCTCAGTGTTGTATTTCCTGCTCGCTGGATGGGAGGGGGAGGTCCTATTCCACGGCTTGCGAGGTCACCTGACCTGAGTCGCCTTGATTATGTTCTGTGGGGATATCTAAAGCCACTTGTGTTTGAGACCCGCAGTGGATACAGAGATGGAATTACGAGGCGTATTCGGAAAGTAAAGTCCGATTAGGCGCGAAATGGAAACAACTGTGAAAATCCGATGGAACTTTGCACAGATATGTTGGGAAGTGTCTTTACGCTTCACGTCGCTCTTTTCAGTTCAGAGCGCAAAGTGATCACGTAGAAATGCCTAAAATAACAGTGTCTCCCGCCAAGTATGTGGATTTGGTGAGAGATTTCGCCTGAAGCTAAGCAGCCCACATAACATAAATTTCACGCACTTCTTTCTTCAAGACAATTTTCAGCCGCGTTCTGCAGGGGCACAGAAGAGGCTCCTGCAACGTTTTCGATGGGAAGTGTTTGATCATCCACAATACACCCGTTAATTCGCTCCCTCCGTTGTTCATCTCTGCTCTCATGAACCGCGAGCTACGAAGACAATATTTTTGCACAAACAACGAAAGGCAGACCAGCGTAGAGAATTGATGGAAAGCACAGGCGGCTGCTTCCTGTAACGAGGGCACTGCAAAGTTTGTAAATCGCCACGACAGATGTCTAAGTCGGAGCGGCGACTATTCAGAGAGGTAGCTGAAAGGTGTGGCTTACTGTTGCGAATAAAAAAAATTGTCTTTTACAGTGGCTTTCATTTCGCGACCGATCGGACCTTCCTTTCCGAACAGCCCTCGTAGTTGCCGGAATTGTAACTGCCTGTGATGTCATTCGAAACACACCGGAGACATTTGTCAGGGCCCGTCACAATCTTGTTCGCCGATGTCATACTTCCATTGAGATTGATGGCCGTCAGTTTCAGCACATTTTGAAGCTACAGTACAAATGGTACGTTCGTTGTGTCAGTGATGGCATTTCCAGTTAACTGTAACTGTGGTAAATAAATAAGAACACAGTACTGTGATTTTATTCCTATTACCTCCTTAAGCTGGCTTTTCCGACCCCAGGTTCCCTATACCAAATCGTTCAGTGGAGCATCCTCTACGACCTGTTAAGTGTTTTCACGCTCTTACGGAAACATCCTGTATAGTGGGCGTCAACAGCGTCAGATGTTGAGTGATCTCTGTGAAGGACGCGGAGATGCGGCTTACTCGCGTGAGACAGCGTTCTCGACACCTGACAAAGTTTGAAAGGGGCTTCTTAGTGGGTTTCCACTTGGCTGGCCGGTCGCATCGCGCAATATCCATATTTCTGGGGATGTGACAG
Source organism: Schistocerca cancellata (assembly GCF_023864275.1). NCBI lineage: Eukaryota > Metazoa > Arthropoda > Insecta > Orthoptera > Acrididae > Schistocerca > Schistocerca cancellata. The sequence continues at coordinate 253,281,462 of NC_064634.1, forward strand.
TGACCCGATGTTGGACTAAGTGCGAACATCAGGGCAGGCGTATGGTTGACAAGGCTGTGGTCGGCCGCGTCTGACCAGCACAATGGAGGACCGTCGTAAGGTGCACGTAGCACATCGTAACCTCTTGACGCCTGCATCTTCTTTGCGTTAACAGGTAATTCGCTATCTGCAACATTCTGTGTCATCCTATACTACTGGTGAAAGACTAACAGCAGCGGGAGGAGAGAATTACCGTCTAGTGCATACGCTTCCGTTAACACTACAGCAAAAACGTCTGCATTTACAGCAGTGCTGTGACCAGGAAGCGTGGACTGCTGGTGAATGGCCTCGTGTTGCGTTCAGCGATGAATCGCGATTCTGCACGACCCTGGATGACCTTCGTTGTCGAGTATGACGGCGACATGGGAAGAGGTCCCATTCTTCCAATGCTTTGAAGGCGTCGTGGTATTGCGATCCATCAGGTATGACTTCCGTCACGGCTGATAGTCACTGAGGGAAATCTGGCGGCACAACAGCACATTACGGACATTCTGCGTGCTCACGTGTTACAACATTATCGTGGTGACAATCTTGAACAAGACAATGAGCGTGCAGCCATGGCACGTGTCTCTATGAACTATCTGCGTGATCTTCAGATACTCCCACGGCCAGCAAAGTCCCCAGATCAGTCCCTGATAGACCATGTGTGGGACCAGCTCGGACGTCAATTCTGTTCCTGTGCCAGTACTCCATATTAGCGACCTCAGTAGTCATAAGACATCGTGAGAGAGCAGAATGGAGCGTTCCGCGGAACTCACGGGCTTCGAATGTGGTCAGGTGATTGGATATCACTTGTGTCATACGTCTGTACGCGAGATTTCCAAACTCCTAAACATCCCTAGGTCCACAGTTTACGATGTGATAGTGAAGTGGAAACGTGAAGGGACACGTACAGCACAAAAGGGTACAGGCCGACCTCGTCTGTTGACTGATAGAGATCGCCGACGACAGTTGAAGACGGAAGAGTGGAAGCTGCCAGGGGTGGGCCAACACCATACTCAATTCCAGCATTACCGATGGAGGGCGCCACGAACTTGTAAGTCATTTTCAGCCAGACGTCCGGATACTTTTGATCATGTAGTGTAGATAAATAGCTACAAAGAGAGAGAGAGAGAGAGAGAGAGAGAGAGAGAGGAGTGCCGTTGTGTTTACACCTCTCAAGAAATTCAGTCGCTCATAAACGATAAATTCTGAAATCGTTTTAAGCAGCAAGGATTGCAAGAAAGACTGTGGAATTTGGAAACACAGGTAGTGCCAAAGTTGTAACTGTGAAGTAGGTAATGAGTCGTGCCTGGGTAGTTCAGTTGGTTAGGGTAGATTCTATACCCAATTTGCAGTGGTACTAGCCCTTTCGTTAACTATAATCCATTGTAGATCCTTCGGACGAAGAACAGTGCCCAGTAACTGGAAGAAAGCACAGGACACACCCTTATACAAGAATAGTAGCAGATGTGATCCACAGAAGTACCGCCCAATATACTTACCGTCAATTTGTTGTAGAATCTTAGAACATATTCTGACATCAAACACATTGAGATTTCGGTATCTCGAACAGAATGCCTTATACAAGAATAGTAGCAGATGTGATCCACAGAAGTACCGCCCAATATCCTTGCCGTCAATTTGTTGTAGAATCTTAGAACATATTCTGAGATCAAGCACATTGAGGTTTCGGTATCTCGAACAGAATGACCTCCTCCGTCCCAACAAGCACTGATTTCGAAAAGCATCGATCATCCGAAACCCAATTCGCTCTCTTTTCACGACGTACTGAAAGCCATCAATCAAGGTAGTCAGATAGATGCAGTATTTCTTCATTTACGAAAAGCATTTGACTTAGTACCACACATTCGCTTATTATCAAAAATACGGTCGTATGGGATATCGAGTGAAACTTGTGACTGGACTGAGGATTTATTGGTAGGGAGGACGCAGCCGGCCGCGGTGGCCGTGCGGTTCTAGGCGCTACAGTCCGGAACCGCGGGACTGCTACGGTCGCAGGTTCGAATCCTGCCTCGGGCATGGATGTGTGTGATGTCCTTAGGTTAGTTAGGTTTAAGTAGTTCTAAGTTCTAGGGGACTGATGACCTAAGATGTTAAGTCCCATAGTACTCAGAGCCATTTGAGGACGCAGCAAGTTATGTTGGATGAAGAATCGTCGAAAGGTGTGGAACTAACTTCGTGTTACCCCAGGGAAGTTTGTTGGATCCCTTGCGATTCATGTTATATCTTAATGACCTTGCACTTGAAGAGCTTTCAGGTGTCTTGACCAGACTTTTTTATTATTTCCAATATTTTTGGAAATAACAAGGAGTGAGGTCAGACACCAGAAAGTTATTAAAATGCATCAAAATGACCTCTTCAAGTCATAGCCTTTTCATTCAAATTGCAGTTAATGACCTTGCAGACATTGTTGAAAGTTACCTAAGACTTTTCGTAGATGTTGCGGCTATCGGTAATGAAGTACGCTCTGAAAGAAACTGCACAAATATTCAGTCAGTTCTTGATAAGATTTCAAAGTGGTGCAAAGATTGGCAACTTGCTCTAGATGTTCAGAAATGTAAAACTGTGCATTTCACAAACAGAGGAAAACGGAGAACCCTTAATTTATAATATCAGTAGAAATATCGTAGAAAAAAGTACCTGGGTGCAACACTTCTTAGAGACGTAAAATGGGACGATCACATAGGCTCGGTCGTGGGTAAATCAGGTGGCAAACTTCGGTTTGTTGGTAGAATACAAGGGAAATGCATTGAATCTACAAAGGAGACTGCTTACAAACCAAACATGTGACGCTTCCTAGAATATTGCTCAAGAGTGTGGGACTCGTACCAAGTAGGGCTCACACAGGGTAATGGACGCGTACAGAGAAGGGCAACACTAATGCTCACATGTTTTTTTTTGACATGAGGGAGAGTATCACAGAGATGTATAAAACGTTCTCGGACTTCTTGCCGCGTCAATTCAGGGTAACACCTCGAGGTTTCGAGGATTATCTCCATCATCTTCATCTGGAGCAACTTACTCCCGACAAAGACGATTGAGGTTATCGTTGAAAGCTCGAGGTTTCACCCGAAATTGGCGCGTCAAGAAGTCCGAGAACTGACTCCTGACAAAGACGATGGAGGTAATCATCGAAAGCTCGAGGTTTTACCCTGAACTGACGCGATAAGTAGTCAGAGAATGTTTCATACAACAGTGCCGTCGACCAAGACTTCGTTCCCTTGTCACAGAGATGTTGAAAGAATTGAACTTGTAGATTCTTGAAGATAAAGGTAAACTATCCCAAGAATGTCTACTTACCCTGTTTCAGAACCGGCTTTGAATGATGACTCTAGGAATGTACCACTCCCACAGGGATCATGAGGACAAGATTAGATCGATCACAGCACTCACAGAGGTATTTTACTCTTCCCGCGCTCAGGACGTGAAGGGGACGTAAAAAAGCCGTAATAACTGGTACAATGAGACGTATCCTCTGCCCTATATTTCTGAGTGGCTTGCGGAGTGTGGCTGAGAGGTAGACCATGAAAGGCAATTTTCTTGAGTTCAGGCCCTGGGAAGATTCAAAACAGTGCTTGCTTCCCTGAAGACTCAGTGGTTGGTTTTACTTTGTGTGTTAGTTGCTGCATTATTTTAATGTGATTACTACCAGTAGTTTTCACCCTCACTCCTTCAGTGTCTGTGTATAATCACGTACTTCTTTTAGCAGATGCAGAACAGTCGACAGCAGCTACAGGGCGACAATTATTGAACTATATAAAATAAAATCGTCATAACGTCTAAACGGTTTGCGTTAGGACATTCAAACTGCGCGGTTGACCGCGGGGCATGATGGGAATCAATATGTGCATGCATGGTTTGGTTTAGCGACGAATCCCACTTTCATTTGGATGGGTTCGTCAATAAGCAAAATTGGCGTATTTGGGGACTGAGAATCCTCATTTCGCGATCTTGAAGTCTCTTCACCCTGAACAGGTGACTGTGAGATGTGCAATTTCCAGTCACGGAATAATCGGTGCGATATTCCTTGATGGCACGGTGACTACCGAACGGTACGTGAAGGTTTTGGAAGATGATTTCATCCCCATTTTCCAAAGTGACCCTGATGTTAACAAGATGTGGTTCATACAAATCGGAGCTCGACCACACCGAAGCAGGAAATTGTTTGATGTCCTGGGGGACTTTGGGAACCGCATTGTGGCTTTCGGGTACACAGAGGCCACCGGCATGGGCCTCGATTGGCCGGCATATTCTCCGGATCTGAGCATATTCGACTCCTTTTTGTGGGACTGTATTAAAGACAAGGTGTGCAACAATAACCCCAAAACCATTACTGAGCTACAAAAAACCACTCAGGTGGTCATCGACAGCATCGATGTTCCGACACTTCAGCGGGCCATGCAGAATTTAGCTATCTGTCTGCGCCACTTCATCGCCAATAAAAAAATGGTTCAAATGGCTCTGAGCACTATGGGACTTAACATCTGTGGTCATCAGTCCCCTAAACCTAACTAACCTAAGGACATCACATACATCCATGCCCGAGGCAGGATTCGAACCTGCGACCGTAGCAGTCGCGCGGTTCCGGACTGAGCGCCTAGAACCGCTAGACCACCGCGCATCGCCAATAATGGCAGGCGTATCGAACATGTCGTAACCTACATCCGAATATATTTAGTGACGTTTACATGTTCAATAAAGTGTGTGCAGTCCTTATTTTGTAAGTAATTTACATTTTATTCCAGTACTTCTCACGATGTAGTTCATTATCAATAATTTCATAGTGAACACCGAACGAAGTGGTGCAGTGGTTAGCACACTGACTCGTATTTGCGAGAACGACTGTTCGAACACCTTCCGGCAATCCTGATTTAGGTTTTCCGTGATTTCCGCTTCAGGCAAATGCCTGGATGGTTCCTTTGAAAGGGTACGGCCGATTTCCTCCCCCATCCTTCCCTCATCCGGTGGGACCGATGACCTCGCCGTTTGGTCCACTCTCCCAAATCAACGAACCATAGTTTAGATTGTAAAGTACCTAGGCTGTATCCCCGAGGGCTCTGGTCATCAGGACTTCCTACGACTATGACTTGTGTGACCAACGGAGAAATAGCGTTGCGTAAGAAAAGCGACGCGTTTCGCCACTGGCTTGAACGGAGCTTACAAAAGAGCCCCGAAATGTTAATGGAGGACTTTCTCGAAGAAGTCATCGCGGTAGATACCGGGAATGCCGAAGTAAATTGTCGAAACGTTTAGGCGGTGACCTTAACGTGCTTCTGCGTCCAGCCCTGGTGTTGCAACATTAAGAGCAGAGGAATTCCCGCCCGAAGCGGCCTGACATGATTACCGACGCGCACGCGCGGGTTCACGGCTTGACCCTGTCGTGTCGCTTCTTGTCTCTGCCACACGATCTTTTCTTTTGTTCACTGTTTATTGGAAAGCAGGTTGTTTAAGCTGAAAGGAAACTACACTGCAGGTTACTTCAATACATTGGCGCGAAAGGCAAGGTTAACAATGTGCAACCAGGGAAGGAGCTGGGCGTTTAGGCGGATGTATGATGGGACTACCATAAGTCGGAAAAATCCAAATTTCCTAGATTTTACTCTTCTACCTGGCATCCTGGAAGGAATTTCAAGAAAATTACGATTGGCCTACATTCCGAGCCATTTTATTATTGTGACTGTCATTGAGTACAATTCGAATCGCGTAAAAGAATTGGGATATTTCAGCCAAGTATAACGGCTCTCACTGTCGAGGACTTGCAGCCTTTGAGTTGATGCGAGACTAGGAGATGGTGGAGAGGGTCGAGCCCTTAACGTCTCCTCGGTCTCCTCGAAGCATAAGTACGCTTGCTGAATGTTCCTCGTAGTGTTCGGACGTATCGTTCCTCAACAAACGTGCGAAAATGTCGAAGACGATTATAAATCCCGCGATATTTTCTCATAGAAGTTTCAAGACTCTAAAGCAGAAAGAGACGATTATAAAACGCGATGTCTAATTTGTCCTGCACGGACATAACATTGAGGGCGTAAAGAAATTCTGATCATACGTTAAGGCTGTTAGAGGTTCAAGGTAGTGTCCTGACACTTATGGATGACACAAGCGTTGACACTGAAGATAGCAAAGTAAAAGCACAAGTGCTGAACTCTGTCTTCAAATGTATCCTTACAAATGAAAGCACCCAGTTTAATTTTCATTCCATTGTAGTGGCGTTGAGAAACACTTGAAATCATTAAAACCGAAAATGACTCCAAGGTCGAATGGGACTGCTGTTAGATTCCATACAGAATTTGCAGCTGATTTGCTCCCCCCTTCCGGCCGGTGTGGCCGAGCGGTTCTAGGCGCTTTAGTCTGCTACGGTCGCAGGTTCGAATCCTACCTCGGGCATGGATGTGTGTAATGTCCTTAGGTTAGATAGGTTTAAGTAGTTCTAAATTCTAGAGGACTGATGACCTCAGATGTTAAGTCCCAAAGTGCTCAGAGCCATTTGAACTTCCCCTTAACCATAGTATGTCGTAGATTCCTCCAGTAAAAACTGTGCCCTGTGATTAAATACAGGGTGTCCCAGGAAAAATCCCCCCCCCCCCCCATGAACCATGGACCTTGCCGTTGGTGGGGAGACTTGCGTGCCTCAACGATACAGATAGCCGTACCGTAGGTGCAACCACAACGGATTGGAGCGTGGAACGTCATATCCCTTAATCGTGCAGGTAGGTTAGAAAATTTAAAAAGGGAAATGGATAGATTAAAGTTAGATATAGTGGGAACTAGTGAAGTTCGGTGGCAGGAGGAACAAAACTTGTGGTCAGGTGAATACAGGGTTATAAATACAAAATCAAATAGGGGTAATGCAGGAGTAGGTTTAATAATGAATAAAAAAATAGGAGTGCGGGTAAGCTACTACAAACGTATTATTGTGGCGAAGATAGACACGAAGCCCACGCCTACTACAGTAGTACATGTTTATATGCCAACTAGCTCTGCAGATGACGAAGAAATTGAAGAAATGTATGATGAAATAAAAGAAATTATTCAGGTAGTGAAGGGAGACGAAAATTAAATAGTCATGGGTGACTGGAATTCGAGCGTAGGAAAAGGGAGAGAAGGAATCATAGTAGGTGAATATGGATTGGGGGGTAAGAAATGAAAGAGGTAGCCGTCTGGTAGAATTTTGCACAGAGCATAACTTAATCATAGCTAACACTTGGTTCAAGAATCATAAAAGAAGGTTGTATACATGGAAGAATCCTGGAGATACTAAAAGGTATCAGATAGATTATATAATGGTAAGACAGAGATTTAGGAACCAGGTTTTAAATTGTAAGACATTTCCAGGGGCGGATGTGGACTCTGACCACAATCTATTGCTTATGAACTGTAGATTAAAACTGAAGGAACTTCAAAAAGGTGGTAATTTAAGGAGATGGGACCTGGATAAACTGAAAGCACCAGAGGTTGTACAGAGTTTCAGGGAGAGCATAAGGGAACAATTGACAGGAATGGGGCAAAGAAATACAGTAGAAGAAGAATGGGTAGCTCTGAGGGATGAAGTAGTGAAGGCAGCAGAGGATCAAGTAGGTAAAAAGACGAGGGTTAGTAGAAATCCTTGGGTAACAGAAGAAATATTGAATTTTTTGATGAAAGGAGAAAATATAAAAATGCAGTAAATGAAGCAGGCAAAAAGGAATACAAACGTCTCAAAAATGAGAACGGCAGGAAATGCAAAATAGCGAAGCAGGCATGGCTAGAGGACAAATGTAAGGATGTAGAGGCTTATCTCACTAGGGGTAAGATAGATACTGCCTACAGGAAAATTAAAGAGACCTTTGGAGAAAAGAGAGCCACTTGTATGAATATCAAGAGCTCAGATGGAAACCCAGTTCTAAGCAAAGAAGGGAAAGCAGAAAGGTGGAGGGAGTATATGGAGGGTCTATACAAGGGCGATGTACTTGAGGACAATATTATGGAAATGGAAGAGGATGTAGATGAAGATGAAATGGGAGATACGATACTGCGTGAGGAGTTTGACAGAGCAATGAAAGACCTGAGTCGAAACAAGGCCCCGGGAGTAGACAACATTCCATTAGAACTATTGGCGGCCTTGGGAGAGCCAGTCCTGACAAAACTCTACCATCTGGTGAACAAGATGTATGAGACAGGCAAAATACCCTCAGACTTCAAGAAGAATATAATAATTCCAATCCCAAAGAAAGCAGGTGTTGACAGATGTGAAAATTACCTAACTATCAGTTTAATAAGTCACAGCTGCAAAATACTAACGCGAATTCTTTACAGACGAATGGAAAAACTTGTAGAAGCCGACCTCGGGGAAGATCAGTTTGGATTCCGTAGAAACGTTGGAACACGTGAGGCAATACTGACCCTACGATTTATCTTAGAAGAAAGATTAAGGAAAGGCAAACCTACGTTTCTAGCATTTGTAGACTTAGAGAAAGCTTTTGACAATGTTGACTGGAATACTCTCTTTCAAATTTTAAAGTTGGCAGGGGTAAAATACAGGGAGCGAAAGACTATTTACAATTTGTACAGAAACCAGATGACAGTTATAAGAGTCGAGGGGCATGAAAGGGAAGCAGTGGTTGGGAAGGGAGTGAGACAGGCTTGTAGCCTCTCCCCGATGTTATTCAATCTGTATATTGAGCAATCAGTAAAGGAAACAAAAGAATAATTTGGAGTAGGTATTAAAATCCAGGGAGAAGAAATAAAAACTTGAGGTTCGCCGATGATATTGTTATTCTGTCAGAGACGGCAAAGGACTTGGAAGAGCAGATGAACGGAATGGACAGTGTCGTGAAAGGAGGATATAAGATGAACATCAACAAAAGCAAAACGAGGATAATGGAATGTAGTCGAATTAAGTCGGGTGATGCTGAGGGAATTAGATTAGGAAATGAGACACTTAAAGTAGTAAAGGAGTTTTGCTATTTGGGGAGCAAAATAACTGATGGTGGTAGATGGTCGAAGTAGAGAGGATATAAAATGTAGACTGGCAATGGCAAGGAAAGCGTTTTTGAAGAAGAGAAATTTGTTAGCATCGAATATAGATTTAAGTGTCAGGAAGTCGTTTCTGAAAGTATTTGTATGGATTTTAGCCATGTATGGAAGTGATACATGGACGATAAATAGTTTGGACAAGAAGAGAATAGAAGCTTTCGAAGTGTGGTGCTACAGAACAATGTTGAAGATTAGGTGGGTAGATCACGTAACTAATGAGGAGGTATTGAATAGGATTGGGGAGAAGAGAAGTTTGTGGCACAACTTGACTAGAAGAAGGGATCGGTTGGTAGGACATGTTCTGAGGCACTAAGGGATCACTAATTTAGCATTGGAGGGCACCGTGGAGGGTAAATATCGTAGAGGGAGACCAAGAGATGGATACACTATGCAGATTCAGAAGGATGTAGGCTGCAGTAGGTACTGGGAGATGAAGGAGCTTGCACAGGATAGAGTAGCATGGAGAGCTGCATCAAACCAATCTCAGGACTGAAGACCACAACAACAACAACCAGGAAGGATGATCAGTATTATTCAGGGATTTGACAGGAACGATCATTAGAAGCAAAAAAGTCGAGTAAGGACGGGCTAATTCATACTTTATGGGGTATGAGCACTTCTTCATCTTCGATAAAGAATTTTTTGGCTGTGGAAAATATTTTTACGGAAACTGTCAGAGAATGTAGTTTCCGATAGCTCCGTGCCATTTGAGGTTTATCAGGGGAACAGTATACTTAAATTTCAGTCATTTGTGGATTATCAGTTTACATGGCTCGTTTCACGAACTTCTTTATGTATGCCCGGTACAGCACAATAAGCAGAGCAGCGGCACCACCGCATTTCTGTCCAAATAAAACTAGTAATTACTGTGAAATGTCTGAGACCATTAATTTTTCTTTAGTCACGCGTTCCTGATGTAAAGAAAATGTTTGGTGTCGTGCTGACAACGCTTCGCTTTATTGTCACGGTCGGCCTGTGTGGCCGCGCGGTTCTAGGCGCTTCAGTCTGGAACCGCGTGACCGCTACGGTCGCAGGTTCGAATCCTGCCTCGGGCATGGTTGTGTGTGATGTCCTTAGGTTAGTTAGGTTTAAGTAGTTCTAAGTTCTAGGGGACTGTTGACCACAGATGTTAAGTCCCATAGTGCTCAGAGCCATTTGAACCATTTATTGTCACGACTGTGGGGAATAAACAATGAACCGATTCTTACTTAAATATGTATTAATAAAAAATTATCATAATAACTGTATTACACGAACTACTATAAATTGACGTATGTGTAAGAAACGTTTCATTTCGATAAAGTCATACTGATGGAAGTCATGCGTAATGCAACAATAGACACTGCCTTGATTTATTTTTCTCTGTAAGACTTACATATCCAACATTTTTAACTATCGGAATGAATGCCTCTTATTCAAAACATTAACGATACGTGAAATTTTTTGAATGGTTTAGGTGCTTCAAATTCGCGCATGTAGCTCCGGATATATGCACAATGCGGCGCTACGCTCTCTTGTCACGGCCGATCGCGCGCTAGGCAGGAAGGGCTGCACAAATTGCAGTCATAAGCGGTTCTCGTGCGACGAAAATGAGTAACTTCAAAATTTTGTAAAAATGCTTGCAGGGCATCTTAGCAGCTAAAATTTTGACAACGCATTTCTTTCGTTGTATTCTTTGTGCGTAACAAACTTCAGGGTGGGTGTCGACAGTCGTAACTCTGCGGCTGGATGTTACGATATGTTTATTGCCGCCTGTAGTGATCGACAAGACATCTTTCCGATCTTGAAACTTCATCTTTGTCTTTTGTAGGGCAGAAAGTGGCATTTTTCTCATTCCAAAGATTGCATGTGGATCACATATGAAACACAGATAATAACACGCACAGTCGTCTCAATACGACATCATAGGTACTGTTCGTTCACGGACACTTGGTAAACTACTGCGTGATTAAGCTGTGCAGCAGGGCGGATGGGGGAGGGGGGGGGGGTGTCCTTGTGCGTGTCGTCCAGGTACAATACGACAATAGTGTATGTATCGTTGGTGAGAGTGGAGAATGTGCCCTGTTAGCAGGCGTCGGACTGCCTGCCGGGTGTCGAAGTGGTGCTTTCCGGCAGCTCATTAACGTGTGAGCATTCGACGGCGGAAAGCTTAAGGATTCCATTTCGTCTCTTTTCTGTAAAGGCTCGGACACGCCTTGACTGCAACATAGCGCAGAAACCGCTGCAGCTCCAAGAAAATGGCATAACGTCTCGTGAACTGCATGATAGCCAAGGAAACACAAATTATGTAGCTATTTCTAAAGTGACAGTTTCTCCGCCACGGTCGGCTATTCTAAATCTGACCTTATTTAGAGTCTCAATAATTTCTCTTTCATATTCAGGATGAAGGATATAACAGGGACATGAAGGTCCAAAATGTAGAACGCCATGATAGGATCGCTGGTTAAGCACTGAAAGCTAAAATTCGACATACAGCATTTTATTATTTTAAAACATAAGTACAATTTAAATGAAGGATAAGAAGGTGGTGCTGTTGCCTCACCTAGAACCTGACATAACCTTCTTATTCAAAAAGTCTACACCCCAGATTTCAGGAGAGGGCGACTGTCTCCTCTTTTCGCCCCTCTTCCCTCCCCGTGCGGAATCTTATATCTATTGTTCATTTGCGGGCCCACAGCTTCCAAGAACTTCGTGAAAGAAAACATTGTCCGTATTAGACTGTAATTTACTCGTTTTGCGATTGGACAATTTCGACACTAAGTCGTTTTCAAGCGCCTACAAAATACACAACATGGACAAGTATGACATTAAATATATACGCTGGCATACAGTCTAAGACACATTCCATATTTGAAGCCATATGGCAAATACTTAATCCGAACGAAAACATTGTCCTAGAAGCATATAATCACGTCATCTTACGTGTAAACCACAGGACTGCCACTTACTGATTGAGGCTGAAATCAGCTGTTCTAATTTCTAGAAGAGATATATTCAAAGATAACATAGATCACTGCCGATAATGCACGTCCTTGCATATCACATGCTTTGCTGGCGTGCCAATAAGTACAAGTTAATCTTAAGTAAAAAAACAGATTTTATGAAACATATGTTACATCGTCAAAATACACTCCTGGAAATGGAAAAAAGAACACATTGACACCGGTGTGTCAGACCCACCATACTTGCTCCGGACACTGCGAGAGGGCTGTACAAGCAATGATCACACGCACGGCACAGCGGACACACCAGGAACCGCGGTGTTGCGGTGTTGGCCGTCGAATGGCGCTAGCTGCGCAGCATTTGTGCACCGCCGCCGTCAGTGTCAACCAGTTTGCCGTGGCATACGGAGCTCCATCGCAGTCTTTAACACTGGTAGCATGCCACGACAGCGTGGACGTGAACCGTATGTGCAGTTGACGGACTTTGAGCGAGGGGGTATAGTGGGCATGCGGGAGGCCGGGTGGACGTACCGCCGAATTGCTCAACACGTGGGGCGTGAGGTCTCCACAGTACATCGATGTTGTCGCCAGTGGTCGGCGGAAGGTGCACGTGCCCGTCGACCTGGGACCGGACCGCAGCGACGCACGGATGCACGCCAAGACCGTAGGATCCTACGCAGTGCCGTAGGGGACCGCACCGCCACTTCCCAGCAAATTAGGGACACTGTTGCTCCTGGGGTATCGGCGAGGACCATTCGCAACCGTCTCCATGAAGCTGGGCTACGGTCCCGCACACCGTTAGGCCGTCTTCCGCTCACGCCCCAACATCGTGCAGCCCGCCTCCAGTGGTGTCGCGACAGGCGTGAATGGAGGGACGAATGGAGACGTGTCGTCTTCAGCGATGAGAGTCGCTTCTGCCTTGGTGCCAATGATGGTCGTATGCGTGTTTGGCGCCGTGCAGGTGAGCGCCATAATCAGGACTGCATACGACCGAGGCACACAGGGCCAACACCCGGCATCATGGTGTGGGGAGCGATCTCCTACACTGGCCGTACACCACTGGTGACCGTCGAGGGGACACTGAATAGTGCACGGTACATCCAAACCGTCATCGAACCCATCGTTCTACCATTCCTAGACCGGCAAGGGAACTTGCTGTTCCAACAGGACAATGCACGTCCGCATGTATCCCGTGCCACCCAACGTGCTCTAGAAGATGTAAGTCAACTACCCTGGCCAGCAAGATCTCCGGATCTGTCCCCCATTGAGCATGTTTGGGACTGGATGAAGCGTCGTCTCACGCGGTCTGCACGTCCAGCACGAACGCTGGTCCAACTGAGGCGCCAGGTGGAAATGGCATGGCAAGCCGTTCCACAGGACTACATCCAGCATCTCTACGATCGTCTCCATGGGAGAATAGCAGCCTGCATTGCTGCGAAAGGTGGATATACACTGTACTAGTGCCGACATTGTGCATGCTCTGTTGCCTGTGTCTATGTGCCTGTGGTTCTGTCAGTGTGATCATGTGATGTATCTGACCCCAGGAATGTGTCAATAAAGTTTCCCCTTCCTGGGACAATGAATTCACGGTGTTCTTATTTCAATTTCCAGGAGTGTAGATGATTGAAACATGCGTTACAACGTCGAAATGGTATGTATGAAGATATATTATAAAACAATATTTATATATATTGAAAGTACAAATCCAAGTATGAATTATTATAAGTGACAATCAGCACGAACCGATTATAATAACGACATTGTAAGGAGGCAAAAAATGTGCCAGGGTATAGTTTTGTCAAGGATAAGATACGGATGAGAGAGGGTTGGTTAGTGTCATATTATCTGTCTAAATTGACTATTACGGAAACAGATCAGCACAATGAAATATAATAAATGTATACAATGGCTACTTCACACTTCTGTTACCTCTCAGTGCAGTATAATTGTAATATGAGCCTATAATTGAAACTAAGGTAATGTAAATTATTTATGAAGAAAATCAGGGACATAACTGGAAATGGAAAATTAGGTACGAATGACAGTTGAATTACCTAAGGTACTTATGTTTTAAAATAATGATATGATATAATATCAAACTTGAGATTTCAACGCTTAACCTGGGAGCTTCAGCAACTTTTGTTTTGTTTTAATTATTCGAAATCGTAACTATCCTAATGTTAACGTAAATCGCCACATAGAGAAAGAATGACCAAAATGGATCCAACTCAGAGGATGTCTAAACCGGTGGACCAGCAACAATCTTACCCAACAATATACTCTTTTTGTTCCACAGGAGAGATCATTGTTACGCCAAGCTCAGCCGCTGATGAGCCGTCAAAAGAAATGGAGCAGTAAAAGCGAGTGCTAGGTGCCTCGTTGATATCAATGGGAGCAATAACAGCATGGGAGTGTCGGAACGGATCAGAATGACCGGATTTCGGGAAAAGGGTTTGTTATACCACGGCATTTATGTGTGATGTTATGGCAGTGACTGGTGTGTGAATCCAGTTGACAGAAGAGGGTCCGCCGGCCGCTGGTGGTCGAGCGGTTCTAGGCGCTTCATTCCGGAACCGCGCGACTGCTACGGTCGCATGTTCGAATCCTGCCTTGGGCATGGGTGTGTGTGACGTCCTTAGGTTAGTTAGGTTTAACTAGTTCTAAGTTCTGGGGGACTGATAACCTCAGATGTTCACTCCCATAGTGCTCAGAACCATTTGAACAGGGTCCACGTAGAGAATAGTGGGTTCTGCATCGCCTTCATCTTGCCAGCAGTGGCGTAGCGGACTGTACATCTTCGACCATGGTGGAGCATCAGTATGGCTCCGGAACAGTTTGCGTTGGCAGTTCAGAGCAGTTTGTTAAGAAGTTAGACACGTGCACCGCATATCAAAAGATCGCACGCCATGTTCCAGAAACCATTAACGCTTAAAACTGAAATGGGCACGTGAACGGCGAGTTGCTTCGTCTAATGTTCTGGGATGAGTTCTGTTAGGTCTGTCCTACGGTAAATGCCACATTAGTGTTCGAAGCTACGTACGCTGTGGCGGGTACTTCGTAACAATATTAGCAGTTCTCTGTCGGAGAGGAAACACTGACCGTCTAAATGTGTCTGTACGGACCCTAATCTCCCTTGTCCTTGCTGCTTTGACTGCAAGAGCTCTCAGTACAAGAATTTTGCAAATTTTACGCCTAGTCAGAGAAATGTTGTGGCGGACACTAGCTACATGAGGTGCATGTTACATGTTGGCTGCTTCAGAAAATCGGTAAGAGAGACTGAGTGATCCTACTGGATCGTACACTATCCAATCGAAAGTACCCGGGCATATATTAGCGGACATTAATAAAATGTGTATCCATCCTTCGCCTTTATGATGGCTTGAGCTCTGCTAGGGTCACTTTGAATGATATGTCCGAAAGTCTGTGGAGGAATGGCAGTCCATTCTTCCTCAAGAGCTGAAACCAAGAAGGTAGTGACCTCGGCCGGGAGATAAGTATGTATTCCATTAGGTTTGGGTCGGGACTCTGGGCAGGGCAATCCATTTTAGGAATGTTGTTGTCCACAAACCTTTGCCTCGCAGATGCTGCTTTCTGAAAGGGTGTTACAGCATTTGTCATGCTGATACAACCATCGTGCCCTAAGTGTTGCTCTGCTGTAAGTAGTGCACAGAGCTGTATATTGTGTTCATGTCCTTCCGCATTTAGAGTTTTCGTAAGCGCAATAAGGGGACCACTCGCTTGCAGTCATCCACTGACTAGTGGCATCTCTCCTTGTACCACGCCACACCTTACTTAGCACTGACCACAGAGATGTGTGGTTTATGATGATCTACTCGACCATTGTACCCCACTGTTTTTGACACCCTACGCACAGTCACTGTGCCAGTTGGATTGTTGGTATCACTTTGGAACTCACGAGTGATTCTTTCCGTTGGTTTCACACGATTTTTTACAACCGCTTTCCGCACTGTTCGGCGATCCCTGTCGCTCGTTACAAGTCGTCTGAGTGGTCTTGCTTTACTGTGGTCGTTACTTCGAATTTTCGCTTCACACTCTCATCACAAACAGTCGATTTGGGCGGCTTTAGTGGGGCTGACGTGTCTTTCATGGCTTTGTTACTCATGTGACATCTAATAACTACCCATGTTCGAAGTCGCAGAGCTCTCCTGGCTGATCCGTTCTGCTGATGGAACTCTACAGGTCAG
Organism: Schistocerca cancellata; assembly: GCF_023864275.1. Classification (NCBI taxonomy): domain Eukaryota; kingdom Metazoa; phylum Arthropoda; class Insecta; order Orthoptera; family Acrididae; genus Schistocerca; species Schistocerca cancellata. The sequence goes on from NC_064634.1 coordinate 253,297,663, forward strand.
TTAAGTTACCATTACCTGGCTGGTCCCAAAAAAATCTATCTCCCAGGAGTGGTATCCTTGCAGTTTTGGCGCCTCCCTTGGCACATGAAACCTACCTATCAGTCACTGCTTTTTCGTGAAAATTGCTAGCTATAATCTGAAATATATCAAAATTAAAATCACTCAGAAGTATTTATTTTTGTGACAAGGAATATCATCTAATTTTCGTCTCTCGTCTTGGGAGCACATTAACAAAAATAATTTATTCTCTAAGCGGAACATTATACTACAATTCAATTACTTGTCTTTGAAGCTTGACCATATAATTATACTGAACTCTCCACCACTTTATATGACACACTATAAGCTGTACCCAAGACGTGTGCTACACATTTCTTAACGACCAAAGTGCAGAATGTCAAGACGATCATCACGTTGCAAATGGTTCAAATGGCTCTAAGCACTATGGGACTTAACATCTGAGGTCATCAGCCCCTTAGACGTATAACTACTTAAGCCTAACTAAGCTAAGAACATCACACATATCCAAGCCCTTGGCAGGATTCGAACCTGCGACCGTAGCAGCAGCGCGGTTCCGGACTGAAGCGCCTACAACCGCTCGGCTACAGCGGCCGGCATCACGTTGCAACCCAGCTACGTAAATCAAGGACGGTGGGTCAGTAATTTGTACCAGTTGTAAAAAACCCAGTGTAAAAAGTCATGTGCGCAACCGTTTGAAGACAAGTGATTAATCACTCAGATCAAATTATGATTAAATGAAAAACAGATAATTGACTTGACGCAATTTCGGAAGGTCAAACCTAAAACTGTATCCACTCTCTGGCAGTTAAATCAGATAGAAGAGAGGTATAATTAATACAGGGATATTCACAAGAACGAGTCCTTGTGGAGTTCCCAAGTACTTTTTTTTGCCATCGAATTTCTGATTTGTTCGATGCTGTCCACTACGTATTCCTCTTCTGTGCCAGTCTCTTGGACTCGATTAGCACCTAAAACAGAGTACTACTACGCTCACGTAAGTCAGTAGACAATGTATCACAGTTCTGATTCGTAAATCCTGCTGTGGCGTAGTTGCAGAGTGCTCCATTAACGAGTAGTAATGCCAGAACTTGGAGAATATGGCAGTCACATGATTTTTTTTTCATCGCTGCGTTAAAAAAAAATTAGAGAATTGTAATGAAGCAGTGGAGTCTGTTACCATAGACCAGGCAGAAGCCGTAATTGGCAAAATATATTAACGAGTAGGGAAAAAAATAATAATGTGCGTGGCTGCTTGCCCACTGTGAGAAAACTGTTGGCTCTAGGACAAAATATCAAAGAAACAGGAGCACGTGAGAAAAGTTCACTAGAGCCCGTGAACTGTGAGCCAACGCTTCCAACAAGACGACTCCCAAAGATTTCTTACCCAGAGTGTTAAGTCTCTTCTGCACCGAAGTGTAAACTCCTATCCTCATCTGTTCTCTTTCCAGACAAGTCATCAATTTCCGACTTCCAGAAAAGTGCGTCAAGGTGTGTACATCATTTAATCATTAGTGTCCACCCGTCGGTATCATGAGCCGTGGACTTGTCAAAAGTTTTATGAAGAACCTAACAAGCTTCAGTTTTTAAAAAAAAAATCAACAATGTATATTGTTACTATTGTCGCTCTTGGTGTCTTCACCAAGTGCTGATGTGAGCCATTGCGTTTCTGGTGAATTGTTCGCGTTTGATACAACCAGTATGTCTGGAAATGTCAAGGATGGATACATCACGCACCAGCTGTCTTTATACGAGCTTTTAATGAGCACTTGTTAACTCCTTGTTACGTATGTACTCTTTCAGTTTTTTGGAGAGAGTGTAGTCACATGAAGGCAGGTACAAATGCCGTGGATGGCACGGCATTCCAAGGTCCCACTTTTGAATGGCAGCCTTTGGGACAATAAATTTGTCCATACACGCCTCCTTGCCTCAGCTTCTGCGATTAATTTTTTGCTACAGCGAATAATTTAAGTTGTAATGAACATGAGCTTCTGTCATCATAGGAAGGATTTTGGATCATTGAGGTTCTGTTATGATTTAAAAGTTTATGAGTCCAACAGGAAGATGGTTAAACTAGTTATCTACAATAATGATGGAAGCTGAAGAAATGAATTAAAATTTGTACCATAGCCAGGACTTGAACGCGGGTCATCTTACTTTCAAGGCAGATGTGCTAACCATTACACCACTGTAGCAGAATATGTAAGACCCCTCCATGGCCTACTCTAGTCCAGTGCCGTTACTAACACAAACTTCAAGTGACATCTTCAGCTTATTTTCCCTTTCTTAAATCGTCAGATTTGCTGAGGCTCTCCAGTATTGGAATAGCACGCCAGCTTTGGACACAGTGTGGTAGACCTGCCTGTACCTCAGGTGAAGGTGATCCGTAGATTTGATATAATTAAATTCTCCTTGAGACATATGAGTCTCTTCTTGTTCAAGTAGGACCCATCATTCTGTTAACTGTTGTATGACCATCATTAACTTCAGGATATTCAACGAGTTATTCATAAGACATATTTTTATTCACATACCAACAAATATAGGTTGTCATTGCCTTATTATTGACAACCTCCCGCCGGTATAGCTTATCATTTCGCTGTTTTTGTTCATTTGTTTATTTCAAAACTGTAAGTTTCATATACCCTTCTTATGATACATAAATTCTAGGATTCCTGTTCTTATGGCGCCATACGAAAGTTAGAAGCAATTATAGGATTTGTTGAATCGAATGAACAGTCATGGCTTCAGTCTAAACCTTATTCAGAGGAAATGTATTGAGGATTACCAGAACTGAGGTCAGCCACAAACTTGACATAAAGATGGGATAAAGAGAAGGAATTCTGCAATCTTTTACGAAAATAGCACGTGACGGATGAAGCAAGGACATAAGAAGCTGATTAACACAGGAACACATGTGTGCCCGCAGAAATTTTTCCAAGACGTGACAAAATTCTAAAATTTCCAATTTTGATTAATTGATTTAACTGATATGGGGAATTTGAGAACGTACAGCCCAACGAACTACATTTTACAGTAATAAAGCAATGCCTAATTTATCTTAAGCGATGGACAGGCGTCCAATCAATCATCTTGTTACGGAAATGGTAAGCGTATTGCTTTATTAGATGCTAAGTAGGGGTTTAGAATAAAATAGTTTTGAGTACTGAGCCACGTCATTGCAGATTACTAAGATAACTAAACTACTGACATTTCGACCGGTCCTCTTCAGGGCGAAGGACCGCAGCAAGTCGGTCGAAACGTCGGCAATTTAGTTGTTTTAGTAGTTTACAATGACGTGGCCCAATACCCAAAATAATTTTATTCTAAAATGACAACGGCCGTGGAAGTCTACGAACTTATATGGAATTAATCAATATGTATGCCACTATTTTGATTCAGCGATCTATTATTACATCCTTCCCATCATCAGCTTCAGGGTATTCAACAAATTATTCAGAAGACATATTTTTTCTCATATGCTAACAAACTTAGGCTGACATTGGAAATGAAAAATCTGAAACAGAAAACAAAATCAGAACGATTCAGGAAATCTTGTTGGATAGAAATAAAGAAAAAGCAGGTAATAATGTCAGATCAATTTGCTCCTTAAAGTTGTGAAACGGTAACATTCCACAAAAAATCTCAGGACTTCCCGCTGTGGTCGGCTGTGCTAAAGTTGCGATTTAATAAGGTCGCAAACAATTACTGATAGAAATGCAAAAGAATTTTATAACGGCTCTATTGCCACTCCTTGCGGACGTCTAAGCACGGGAAGATTACATTCTTTGTCAAAGAAAGTCTAATAGTACCAAACACTGTCTTAATTTAGGAGATAAATATCTGAGAATCAACGTTTGTAGCACAACAGTGTACGGAAATGAACCATGGGTTGTGGGAAAACAAGAACCTTAATTTAAGAAAGCAATTTCCGAGAATGTAAGTCTCGAGCAGAACACGGTACGGAAGTGAAACTTGAACTGTGGGAGAACATGGGACTGGAAGCGCTCGAGATGCAATGTCACACAATCATGTTGAAACGTAAATGGACTAATTAGATAAGAAATGTGGAGATTCTCCGCTGAATCGGCGAAGAAAGAAATGTTTAAAAACTCCAAGAGGAAGAAAGTAACGTACACAATGATAGGACTTGTGTTAAGATATGAGCAAATAATATTTCCACCGTTCTGGAGGGACGAGTAGATGGCAAAACATTTGGATAAAGACAGGGATTGGAATATGTAATTTCAACAAACGATTATGGACGATGGGTGTATGCAATACGTGTATTGTTTCTCTGAGATGAAGAGTTTAGCACAGGAGAGGAAATCTTAGCAGGCTGAATCGACTTAGTCAGAAGACTGATGACAAAGAAAAAGCAGACTGCCAAGATTCGGCGAAATATCATTCCAAACGTAGGTAGCAGGCATACAAAATTCGAGAACACTTCTTGGATGGTTCGTGGAAATTGCGTCTCCTTGTTGATAAGTGATTGCAAGAAACTTGTATGCCAGGATAGTTTCATATTCTTTAGCTTCAGTGGTGGATGAGCTCAGCTCAGTCGTGCTTTTGAATAAATTCCATTTTCAGCTCGCTGTTAAGTCCGATAAGAGAGAAGGGGAGGGAGTACTGAGTGAACACAAAAGAAAATAAAGGAAACGAACGATTATGCAGCCTGCCGAGTTTTCAAGAGTAGGGGATGAAAGATGCACTCACTCACGTAAACACACACACACACACACACACACACACACACACACACACTCTTCTCTCCTTCCCCCCCCCCCCTCTCTCTCTCACACACACACACACACGCACACACAAAAACACACACGCAACTCTATTTTTGTCTTGGATAATGGACAACGTTGTCCCAGTAATAAATTAAAAAGAATTCCAATATCCGAGTTTTCCTTTGGTTTGGTTGAGGGGCGAATGCTGAATCGGGTAGTCCCCCGCGATTCACTCACAGTTGGGAATCCCTCTGACCCACAGTCAGCTATTTGACTGAAAGAAACCGAGACTCTGTAATAGATCTGAACTGGAACAGTCCCCACTGCTCCTTGGAACACACAAAAAGTGCTGGATGAGTAGATCCTGAAAATACGACTGTAAAAGAACTGTCTGTGTATTTTAACTTAAGTGTTTGGCTTGGGTCACTATTTATTACGTCGCTAAACGGACTAAGCCAACGGCCTTGTCGCAGTAGTAACAGCGGCTCCTGTCGGATCACCGAAGTTAAGCGCTATCGGGCTTGGCTAGCACTTGGATGGGTGACCGTCCCGGTTGCCAAGCACTTTTGGCAATTGGGGTGCGCTCAGCCCTCCAGGCCAATCGAGGAGCTACTTGACTGAAAAGTGGCAACGGCCGGGAGAGCAGTGTGCTGGCCATGTGCCCCTCCATATCCTCATCTAGTGATGTCTATCGGCCGAGGGTGACAAGTCGATCGGTCGGTACCGTTGGGCCTTCGTAGGCCTGTTCGGAGGGCATTTAAATGTAATAGTGTGATGCGACTTCATGGCTCTTCGCGAAAAATATAAAGATGCAGTCACATGAAAAATAAGAGAGATGGGAAAAAGTAAGTAAACCGTTTATTATTTCAAAAGTAATTGTCATAACGGTTAATACCTCTACCCCACTGTGAGACAAGGCGGTCACTGCCTTCATGGAAAAATCTTTGCGGTTTCCTACGGAACCATGGTCGTGCCCAGGCGTGCACCTCTTCATCTGAAGCAAACTGACGGCCACGTGCAGTCAGTTCCACAAGAGAGTGCACGCCATATTTTTAAATGTAACATCCGCTCGACATCTCTTAGTGGTCTCGAATCTGTAATCAATGCGCTTTTGCGCAGTGTATAGATGAAGAGTATGAGAGTTGAATGTTTTGTTTGGTCGGTCGCAGTTTGGAATGAATCCAAAATATCTGAAGCGTCACTTATTAATATTTCTATTTATATGTTTATCAAAAACGCCTTCTGAGGTCCGTTAAGAAGCTATTTGGTGCGAACGAGCAAGAAGATAATGATCCGAAACATCGTGGCTGTAGCGTGGAAACAAGAGAGTGGGGTGTCCACGATGGACTGGCCTGCAATGTCTCCGGAAGCAAATCCGACAATGGATTGGCCTGCAATGTCTCTGGATGCAAATCCGATCGAAAATGTTTGGTCGTATATTAAGATGAAGCTTAAAGGAAAGCCAATATATACTCGTGCTTTGAAGCAGCTGTCATATCAAATCAATATGACGATCGTTACCGAGAGAATATGCAGAAAATCTCGTTGAAAACATGCCAAAAAGATGCCAAACTATAGTTGATAATGGCGGCGATTGGACTAACTACTAGGTAATTGTGCAATTAGTAATTACACGTATTTTCATGTAAACATACACTACTGGCCGTTAAAATCGCTACACCACCAAGTTGATGTGCTACAGATACGAAATTTAACCGACAGGAAGAAGATGCTGTGATATGCAAATGATTAGCATTTCAGAGCATTAACACAAGGTTGGCGCTGGTGGCGACACCTACAACGTGCTGACATGAGGAAAGTTTCCTACCGATTTCTCATACACAAACAGCAGTTGACCAGCGTTGCCTGGTGAAACGTTGTTGTGATGCCTCGTGTAAGGAGGAGAAATGCGTACCATCACGTTTCCGACTTTGATAAAGGTCGGATTGTAGCCTATCGCGATTGCGGTTTATCGTATCGTGACATTGCTGCTCGCGTTGATCGAGATCCAATGACTGTTGGCAGAATATGGAATCGGTGGGTTCAAGAGGGTAATACGGAACGCCGTGCTGGATCCCTACGGCCTCATATCACTAGCAGTCGGGATGACAGGTATCTTATCCGCATCGCTGTAACGGATCGTGCAGCCACGTCTCGATCCCTGAGTCAACAGATGGGGACATTTGCAAGACAACAACCATCTCCACGAACAGTTCGACGACGTTTGCAGCAGCATGGACTATCAGCTCGGAGACCACGGCTGCTGTTACCCTTGACTCTGCATCACAGATAGGAGCGCCTGCGACGGTGTACTCAACGTCGAACCTGGGTGCACGAATGGCAAAACGTCATTTTTTCGGATGAATCCAGGTTCCGTTTACAGCATCATGATGGTCTCATCCGTGTTTGGCGACATCGCGGTGAACGCAAATTGGAAGCGTGTATTCGTCATCGCCAAACTGGCGTATCACCCGGCGTGATGGTATGGGGTGCCATTGTTTCCACGTCTCGGTCATCTCTTGTTCGCATTGACGGCACTTTGAACAGTGGACGTTACATTTCAGATATGTTACGACCCGTGGCTCTACCCTTCTACATCTACATCTACATCTATACTCCGCGAGCCACCTTACGGTGTGTGGCGGAGGGTACTTATTGTACCACTATCTGATCCCCCCTTCCCTGTTCCATTCACGAATTGTGCGTGGGAAGAACGACTGCTTGTAAGTCTCCGTATTTGCTCTAATTTCTCGGATCTTTTCGTTGTGATCATTACGCGAGATATATGTGGGCGGTAGTAATATGTTGCCCATCTCTTCCCGGAATGTGCTCTCTCGTAATTTCGATAATAAACCTCTCCGTATTGCGTAACGCCTTTCTTGAAGTGTCCGCCACTGGAGCTTGTTCAGCATCTCCGTAACGCTCTCGCGCTGACTAAATGTCCCCATAACGAATCGCGCTGCTTTTCGCTGGATCATGTCTATCTCTTCTATTAATCCAACCTGGTAAGGGTCCCATACTGATGAGCAATACTCAAGAATCGGACGAACAAGCGTTTTGTAAGCTACTTCTTTCGTCGATGAGTCACATTTTCTTAGAATTCTTCCTATGAATCTCAACCTGGCGCCTGCTTTTCCCACTATTTGTTTTATGTGATCATTCCACTTCAGATCGCTCCGGATAGTAACTCCTAAGTATTTTACGGTCGTTACCGCTTCCAATGATTTACCACCTATGGCATAATCGTACTGGAATGGATTTCTGCCCCTATGTATGCGCATTATATTACATTTATCTACGTTTAGGGAAAGCTGCCAGCTGTCGCACCATGCATTAATCCTCTGCAGGTCTTCCTGGAGTACGTACGAGTCTTCTGATGTTGCTACTTTCTTGTAGACAACCGTGTCATCTGCAAATAGCCTCACGGAGCTACCGATGTTGTCAACTAAGTCATTTATGTATATTGTAAACAATAAAGGTCCTATCACGCTTCCTTGCGGTACTCCCGAAATTACCTCTACATCTGCAGATTTTGAACCGTTAAGAATGACATGTTGTGTTCTTTCTTCTAGGAAATCCTGAATCCAATCACAAACCTGGTCCGATATTCCGTAAGCTCGTATTTTTTTCACTAAACGTAAGTGCGGAACCGTATCAAATGCCTTCCTGAAGTCCAGGAATACGGCATCAATCTGCTCGCCAGTGTCTACGGCACTGTGAATTTCTTGGGCAAATAGGGCGAGCTGAGTTTCACATGATCTCTGTTTGCGGAATCCATGTTGGTTATGATGAAGGAGATTTGTATTATCTAAGAACGTCATAATACGAGAACACAAAACATGTTCCATTATTCTACAACAGATTGACGTAAGCGAAATAGGCCTATAATTATTCGCATCTGATTTATGACCCTTCTTGAAAATGGGAACGACCTGCGCTACTTCCAGTCGCTAGGTACTTTACGTTCTTCCAGCGATCTACGATAAATTGCTGATAGAAAGGGGGCAAGTTCTTTAGCATAATCACTGTAGAATCTTAAGGGTATCTCGTCTGGTCCGGATGCTTTTCCTCTACTAAGCGATAGCAGTTGTTTTTCAATTCCGATATCGTTTATTTCAATATTTTCCATTTTGGCGTCCGTGCGACGGCTGAAGTCAGGGACCGTGTTACGATTTTCCGCAGTGAAACAGTTTCGGAACACTGAATTCAGTATTTCTGCCGTTCTTCGGTCGTCCTCTGTTTCGGTGCCATCGTGGTCAACGAGTGACTGAATAGGGGATTTAGATCCGCTTACCGATTTTACATATGACCAAAACTTTTTAGGGTTCTTGTTTAGATTGTTTGCCAATGTTTTATGTTCGAATTCGTTGAATGCTTCTCTCATTGCTCTCTTTACGCTCTTTTTCGCTTCGTTCAGCTTTTCCTTATCAGCTATGATTCGACTACTCTTAAACCTATGATGAAGCTTTCTTTGTTTCCGTAGTACCTTTCGTACATGATTGTTATACCACGGTGGATCTTTCCCCTCGCTTTGGACCTTAGTCGGTACGAACTTATCTAAGGCGTACTGGACGATGTTTCTGAATTTTTTCCATTTTTGTTCCACATCCTCTTCCTCAGAAATGAACGTTTGATGGTGGTCACTCAGATATTCTGCGATTTGTGCCCTATCACTCTTGTTAAGCAAATATATTTTCCTTCCTTTCTTGGCATTTCTTATTACACTTGTAGTCATTGATGCAACCATTGACTTATGATCACTGATACCCTCTTCTACATTCACGGAGTCGAAAAGTTCCGGTCTATTTGTTGCTATGAGGTCTAAAACGTTAGCTTCACGAGTTGGTTCTCTAACTATCTGCTCGAAGTAATTCTCGGACAAGGCAGTCAGGATAATGTCACAAGAGTCTCTGTCCCTGGCTCCAGTTCTGATTGTGTGACTGTCCCATTCTATACCTGGTAGATTGAAGTCTCCCCCTATTACAATAGTATGATCACGAAACTTCTTCACGACGTTCTGCAGGTTCTCTCTGAGGCGCTCAACTACTACGGTTGCTGATGCAGGTGGTCTATAGAAGCATCCGACTATCATATCTGACCCACCTTTGATACTTAGCTTAACCCAGATTATTTCACATTCGCATTCGCTAATAACTTCACTGGATATTATTGAATTCTTTACTGCTATAAATACTCCTCCACCATTGGCGTTTATCCTATCCTTGCGGTATATATTCCATTCTGTGTCTAGGATTTCGTTACTGTTCACTTCCGGTTTTAACCAACTTTCCGTTCCTAATACTATATGCGCACTATTTCCTTCAATAAGAGATACTAATTCAGGAACCTTGCCCTGGATACTCCTGCAGTTTACCAATATTACGTTAACTTTTCCTGTTTTTGGTCTCTGAGGACGGACGTTCTTTATCAACGATGATAATGTCCTCTCTGGTAAGCCGTCAGGTATTTTATCGTTTCGCCCAAGGGGGGTCCCTCTAACCCTTTATTCGATCTCTTCGAAACCCTACATTTCAGTAGGATAATGCACGACCGCTTGTCGCAGGTCCTGTACAGGCCTTTCTGGATACAGAAAATGTTCGAGTGCTGCCCTGGTCAGCACATTCTCCAGACCTCTCACCAATTGAAAACGTCTGGTCAATGGTGGGCGAGCAGCTGGCTCGTCACAATTCGCCAGTCACTACTCTTGATGAACTGTGGTATCGTGTTGAAGCTGTATGGGCAGCTGTACCTGTACACACCATCTCAGCTCTGTTTGACTCAATGCCCAGGCGTATAAAGGCCGTTATTACGGCCAGAGGCGGTTGTTCTGGGTACTGATTTCTCAGGATCTATGCACCCAAATTGCGTGAAAATGTAATCACATGTCAGTTCTGGTATAATATATTTGTCCAATGAATACCCGTTTATCATCTGCATTTCTTCTTGGTGTAGCAATTTTAATGGCCAGTAGTGTATACACTCCTGGAAATGGAAAAAAGAACACATTGACACCGTGTGTCAGACCCACCATACTTGCTCCGGACACTGCGAGAGGGCTGTTTAAGCAATGATCACACGCACGGCACAGCGGACACACCAGGAACCGCGGTGTTGGCCGTCGAATGGCGCTAGCTGCGCAGCATTTGTGCACCGCCGCCGTCAGTGTCAGCCAGTTTGCCCTGGCATACGGAGCTCCATCGCAGTCTTTAACACTGGTAGCATGCCGCGACAGCGTGGACGTGAACCGTATGTGCAGTTGACGGACTTTGAGCGAGGGCGTATAGTGGGCATGCGGGAGGCCGGGTGGACGTACCGCCGAATTGCTCAACACGTGGGGCGTGAGGTCTCCACAGTACATCGATGTTGTCGCCAGTGGTGTCGCGACAGGCGTGAATGGAGGGACGAATGGAGACGTGTCGTCTTCAGCGATGAGAGTCGCTTCTGCCTTGGTGCCAATGATGGTCGTATGCGTGTTTGGCGCCGTGCAGGTGAGCGCCACAATCAGGACTGCATACGACCGAGGCACACAGGGCCAACACCCGGCATCATGGTGTGGGGAGCGATCTCCTACACTGGCCGTACACCACTGGTGATCGTCGAGGGGACACTGAATAGTGCACGGTACATCCAAACCGTCATCGAACCCATCGTTCTACCATTCCTAGACCGGCAAGGGAACTTGCTGTTCCAACAGGACAATGCACGTCCGCATGTATCCCGTGCCACCCAACGTGCTCTAGAAGGTGTAAGTCAACTACCCTGGCCAACAAGATCTCCGGATCTGTCCCCCATTGAGCATGTTTGGGACTGGATGAAGCGTCGTCTCACGCGGTCTGCACGTCCAGCACGAACGCTGGTCCAACTGAGGCGCCAGGTGGAAATGGCATGGCAAGCCGTTCCACAGGACTACAACCAGCATCTCTACGATCGTCTCCATGGGAGAATAGCAGCCTGCATTGCTGCGAAAGGTGGATATACACTGTACTAGTGCCGACATTGTGCATGCTCTGTTGCCTGTGTCTATGTGCCTGTGGTTCTGTCAGTGTGATCATGTGATGTATCTGACCCCAGGAATGTGTCAATAAAGTTTCCCCTTCCTGGGACAATGAATTCACGGTGTTCTTATTTCAATTTCCAGGAGTGTATTTATAATAGTTTCTTTTACTTCATACAGCGTACCCTTTCTTGTGGAACTGAGCTCTGAAAATATGGAAATCGGTTTGGGAGAGATCGGGACTGTGTGGAAGATGTGTAAGGGATTCCCAGCGAGACTTCTTCAGCGTAATCAAAACAACGTTGGCAATATGTTAGCGGGCATAATCATGCTACAGGAAGATGCTGTCCGTCAATATACTTGGGCGTTTGGACTTGGTGGCGCACTTTAGGTGTTTGCAAAGTGTCCACGTACCGCTGTGGCGCCGTTTTCCAGAAAGCCAGTGAGCAGCGGGCACAGAAAAAGAGTATCATGACATTCACGGAGCTGGCGTACCTGTTGTTTCGACTACGCTGCAGAAGTTTCGTTGTGGAGCCCTTAAAGATATTCCATAAAGTCCCGATCTCTCACAATGCGATTCCCGTATTTTTGGACCCCTGAAGAAAGACACTCGTGGCTGTCGATTTGCTTCTCACGATGAGGTGCACGCTTTGGTACAATCATGGTTCCGTAGGCAACCGCAAACATTTCCCCATGAAGGTACTGACCGTCTTTTCTCATAATGGGGTAAATGTGCTAACTGCTATGGCGATTACGTTTGAAATAATAAACAGTTTACTTAATTTGGTCTTTGTCTCGTTTTATTTGACTATCCCTTATTGTAAACTTTTGCTGGAGTATTTTACGTCGCCCCACGGCCAACTTTAGCGACCAGACAATGCTGTGCGCAATAGCGCCTTAGTAACCGTAGTTGAATGCCGTGTTTTATTTTGCTGTCCTTCGTTACTTATATTAGAAATAGTAATGAAGCAGTTCTCCATTCATCGTGGGTGCTATCTGTGACTTAACACTGAAGGGTCGCTTTACGTCGCAGAGGTGGTTGCACTGCTTTCGCCTCCGTAGCCCAGATCTCTTATGGTGGAAAAAGTTCCCATTGCCAGTATCTGGAAGGCAAGGAGAGGAGAGGTAGTGGCGTGCAGTTTCTGACGATCAAATTTTCTGCCAGTGTCCTAGATTAAATTCGAAACCTTTCCGCAGTAGCTCATGGTGGGATGGCGCTCTGTCCGTTGGATAGGGGGGTTCAGCACTGTGGTCCTATTGGTACTATTCAAGAGACACTTCGTGTGCCGGCACTGGGAGTCAGCAGCAGCACAAACACAACAGTAAAACTAGATACGTGCAGGAACTACATTCAGCAGATACACTTGTTGTTGCTGTGGTCATCAGTCCAGAGACTGGTTTGATGCAGCTCTCCATGCTACTCTATCCTGTGCAAGCTTCTTCATCTCCGTGTAACTACTGCAACCTACATCCTTGTGAATCTGTTTAGTGTATTCATGCCTTGGTCTGGCTCTACTATTTTTACACTTCGCGCTTCCCTCCAATACTAAATTGATGATCCCTCTATGCCTCAGAACGTGTCTTACTAACCGATCCCTTCTTCTAATCAAGTTGTGCCACAAATTCCTCTTCTCCCCAGTTCTGTTCAGTACCTCCTCATTAGTTACGTGATCTTGCCATCTAATCTTCAGCATTCTTCTGTAACACCACATTTCGAAAGCTTCTATTCTCTTCTTGTCTAAACTATTTATCGTCCATGTTTCACTTCCAAACATGGCTACACTCCATACAAATACTTCCAGAAAAGACTTCGTGACACTTAAATCTGTACTCGATATTAACAATTTTCTCTTCTTCAGAAACGCTTTCCTTGCCATTGCCATTCTACATTTTATATCCTTTCTACTTCGACCATCATCAGTTACTTTGCTACCCAAATAGCAAAACTCATCTGCTACTTTAAGCGCCTGATTTCTTAATTCAGTTCCCTCAGAATCACATGATTTAATTTGACTACATTCCATTATCCTCGTTTTGCCTTTGTTGATGTTCATCTGATATCGTCCTTTCAAGATACTGTCCATTCCATTCAACTGTTCTTCCAGGTCCTTTGCTGCCTCTGACAGAATTACAATGTCGTCGGCCAACCTCAAATTTTTTATTTCGTCTCCATGGATTTTAATTCCTACTCCAAATTTTTCTTTTGTTTCCTTTAGTGCTTGCTCAATATACAGATTGAATAACATAGGAAATAAGCTATAACCCTGTCTCACTCCCTTGTCAACCACTGCTTCCGTGCGCCTCGACTCTTATAACTGCCATTTGGTTTCTATACTAATTGTAAATAGCCTTTCGCGCCCCGTATTTTACCCCTGCCACCTTCAGAATTTGAAAGAGAGTATTCCAGTCAACAGATATACTTAAAAAACGAATTTACTTCACCGCTCCTCTATCTACCGATTGTATTACCGCGGCGTCTGTTGGCATCCACGGTTTGTATAGTATCACACCACAAATTTACAGAGAATCTTTGTTGAAATTGTGTGTATTCGTTAGACCCCCAGTCTACGTTACGAGTGTTATTGATACCGCCACGAGGGCGAGTGATTTAATCCATAATCAGTATTAACAGGATCTCTCGATGATTTGCAACTAGCCAAGAACTTGGAAAGAGTGTGAAACAAGACTCATCCGACCAAATTTCGGCTCCACGTATTCCTGTTACGGGCATTTGTATCACTGATGTGTGATTTTGGTGTCCCAGCCTTGCAGTTCCTAGTTTGTGGAACGCATTTCGTTTTGTTTTAATGCTAATAGCGCTCGCGGATGTGACATTCAGTTCTCAAGTGACCTACGCATTTTTAGTATTCTCATTTTTCGTCACAACCCTTTTCAGTGACCGGCTGTCACGATCACTCAATACACAATTTCTTCCGCGTTGTGAATTAGCGGATGTCCGCAGCTCGTGGTCGTGCGGTAGCGTTCTCGCTTCCCGCGCCCGGGTTCCCGGATTCGATTCCCGGCGGGGTGAGGGATTTTCTCTGCCTCGTGATGAATGGGTGTTGTGTGATGTCCTTAGGTTAGTTAGGTTTAAGTAGTTCTAAGTTCTAGGGGACTGATGACGATAGATGTTAAGTCCCATAGTGCTCAGAGCCATTTGAACCATTTTGAATTAGCGGATAGTGGTTCCCCCTTACCCTGTATGCGGTATAAATCTTCGATACGGTGCCTCTTGAAACACCAAACACTTTGGCTACCTTGGTTACGAAAGCACCCATCACACGGGCACCAACATTAGGCCCACACTCGAATTCACTTACACTATGTGATCGAAAGTATCCGGACACACCCAAAAACATATATCCGGCCAGGTACTCCATATCAGCGACCTCAGTAGTCATTAGACATCGCGAGAGAGCAGAATGGGGCGCTCCGCGGAACTCACGGACATCGAGCCGAGTGGAAGGCTTAAACCAGAGGCTCAGACGATTCTGCGGAGATCTGGGGTGCAAATTTCTCGACCTCCGCTATCGGGTGGAGAAATGTAGGGTCCCCCTGAATAGGTCAGGCGTGCACTACACGCCGGAAGCGGCTACAAGGGTAGCGGAGTACGTGTGGAGTGCACATGGGGGTTTTTTAGGTTAGAGAATCCCCTCCCTAGGCCCTACAAGACGCCTCCTGAGACGCGGCAAGATAGGAGTAGGCAAAATGCAACAGGGAATAACAATATTAATGTGCTAATAGTAAACTGCAGGAGCGTCTATAGAAAGGTCCCAGAACTGCTCTCATTAATAAACGATCACAACGCCCATATAGTACTAGGGACAGAAAGTTGGCTGAAACCAGACGTAAACAGTAACGAAATCCTAAACTTAGATTGGAATGTATACCACAGAGACAGGCTGAACAGTGAAGGGGGAGGCGTGTTTATAGCGGTAAGAAGTGCAATAGTATCGAAGGAAATTGACGGAGATCCGAAATGTGAAATGATTTGGGTGAAGGTCGCGGTTAAAGCAGGCTCAGACATGGTAATTGGATGTCTCTATAGGCCCCCTGGCTCAGCAGCTGTTGTGGCTGAGCACCTGAAGGATAATTTGGAAAATATTTCGAGTAGATTTCCCCACCATGTTATAGTTCTGGGTGGAGATTTTAATTTGCCGGATATAGACTGGAAGACTCAGACGTTCATAACGGGTGGCAGGGACAAAGAATCCAGTGAAATTTTTTTAAGTGCTTTATCGGAAAACTACCTTGAGCAGTTAAACAGAGAACCGACTCGTGGCGATAACATATTAGACCTTCTGGTGACAAACAGACCCGAACTATTTGAAAAAGTTAACGCAGAACAGGGAATCAGTGATCATAAAGCGGTTACGGCATCGATGATTTCAGCCGTAAATAGGAATATTAAAAAGGGTAGGAAGATTTTTCTGTTTAGAAAAAGTGACAAAAAGCAGATTTCAGAGTACCTGTTGGCTCAACACAAAAGTTTTGTCTCAAGTACTGATAGTGTTGAGGATCAGTGGACAAAGTTCAAAACCATCGTACAATATGCGTTAGATGAGTATGTGCCAAGCAAGATCGTAAGAGATGGAAAAGAGCCACCGTGGTTCAACAACCGAGTTAGAAAACTGCTGCGGAAGCAAAGGGAACTCCACAGCAAACATAAACATAGCCAAAGCCTTGCAGACAAACAAAAATTACGCGAAGCGAAATGTAGTGTGAAGAGAGCTATGCGAGAGGCGTTCAATGAATTCGAAAGTAAAGTTCTATGTACTGACTTGGCAGAAAATCCTAAGAAATTTTGGTCTTATGTCAAAGCGGTAGGTGGATCAAAACAAAATGTCCAGACACTCTGTGACCAAAATGGTACTGAAACAGAGGATGACAGACTAAAGGCCGAGATACTAAATGTCTTTTTCCAAAGTTGTTTCACAGAGGAAGATTGCACTGTAGTTCCTTCTCTAGATTGTCGCACAGATGACAAAATGGTAGATATCGAAATAGACGACAGAGGGATAGAGAAGCAATTAAAATCGCTCAAAAGAGGAAAGGCCTCTGGACCTGATGGGATACCAGTTCAATTTTACACAGAGTACGCGAAGGAACTTGCCCCCCTTCTTGCAGCGGTGTACCGTAGGTCTCTAGAAGAGCGTAGCGTTCCAAAGGATTGGAAAAGGGCACAGGTCATCCCCGTTTTCAAGAAGGGACGTCGAACAGATGTGCAGAACTATAGACCTATATCTCTAACGTCGATCAGTTGTAGAATTTTGGAACACGTATTGTGTTCGAGTATAATGACTTTTCTGGAGACTAGAAATCTACTCTGTAGGAATCAGCATGGGTTTCGAAAAAGACGGTCATGTGAAACCCAGCTCGCGCTATTCGTCCACGAGACTCAGAGGGCCATAGACACGGGTTCACAGGTAGATGCCGTGTTTCTTGACTTCCGCAAGGCGTTCGATACAGTTCCCCACAGTCGTTTATTGAACAAAGTAAGAGCATATGGACTATCAGACCAATTGTGTGATTGGATTGAGGAGTTCCTAGATAACAGGACGCAGCATGTTATTCTCAATGGAGAGAAGTCTTCCGAAGTAAGAGTAATTTCAGGTGTGCCGCAGGGGAGTGTCATAGGACCGTTGCTGTTGACAATATACATAAATGACCTGGTGGATGACATCGGAAGTTCACTGAGGCTTTTTGCAGATGATGCTGTGGTGTATCGAGAGGTTGTAACAATGGAAAATTGTACTGAAATGCAGGAGGATCTGCAGCGAATTGACGCATGGTGCAGGGAATGGCAACTGAATCTCAATGTAGACAAGTGTAATGTGCTGCGGATACACAGAAAGATAGATCCTTTATCATTTAGCTACAAAATAGCAGGTCAGCAACTGGAAGCAGTTAATACCATAAATTATCTGGGAGTACGCATTAGGAGTGATTTAAAATGGAATGATCATATAATGTTGATTGTCGGTAAAGCAGATGCCAGACTGAGATTCATTGGAAGAATCCTAAGGAAATGCAATCCGAAAACAAAGGAAGTAGGTTACAGTACGCTTGTTCGCCCACTGCTTGAATACTGCTCAGCAGTGTGGGATCCGTACCAGATAGGGTTGATACAAGACATAGAGAAGATCCAACGGAGAGCAGCGCGCTTCGTTACAGGATCATTTAGTAATCGCGAAAGCGTTACGGAGATGATAGATAAACTCCAGTGGAAGACTCTGCAGGAGAGACGCTCAGTAGCTCGGTACGGGCTTTTGTCAAAGTTTCGAGAACATACCTTCACCGAAGAGTCAAGCAGTATATTGCTCCCTCCTACGTATATCTCGCGAAGAGACCATGAGGATAAAATCAGAGAGATTAGAGCCCACACAGAGGCATACCGACAATCCTTCTTTCCACGAACAATACGAGACTGGAATAGAAGGGAGAACCGATAGAGGTACTGAAGGTACCCTCCGCCACACACCGTCAGGTGGCTTGCGGAGTATGGATGTAGATGTAGATGTAGATGTAGAAAGTGGTCAGATGATTGCGTGTCACTTGTGTCATACGTCTATACCCGAGATGTCCAAACTCCCAAACACCCCTAGGTCCACTGTTCCCAATGTGATAGTGAAGTGGGAACGTGAAGGGACACGTACAACACTGAAGCGTACAGGCCGACCCCATCTGTTGACTGACAGAGACCACCGACATTTGAAGAAGGTCGTAATGTGTAATAGGCAGACATCTATCCAGATCATAACACAGGAATTCCAGACTGCATCAGGATCCACTGCAAGTACGACAGTCAGGCGGGAGGTGAGAAGATTTGGATTTCATGGTGAGCGTCTGCTCATAAGCCATACATCACGCTGGTAAATGCCAAACGACGCCTCGCTTGGTGTAAGGAGCATAAACATTGGACGATTGAACAGTGGAAAAACGTTGTGTGGAGTCACGAATCAGGGTACACAATGTGGCGATCCGATGGCAAAGTGTTTGTTTGATGAATGCCCAGTGAACGTCATCTGCCAACGTGTGTACTGGCAGCAGTAAAATTCGGTGGCGGTGGTGTAATGGTGTGGTCGTGTTTTTCATGGAGGGGGCTTGCACCCCTTGTTGTTTTGCGTGGCACTATCACAGCACAGGCCTACATTGATGTTTCAAGCACCTTCTTGCTTCCCACTGTTGAAGGGCAATTCGGAGATGGCGATTACATCTTTCTACACGATCGAGCACCTGTTCATAATGCATGGCCTGTGGTGGATTGGTTACACGACGATAACATCCTTGTAATCGACTGGCCTGCACAGAGTCCTGACCTGAATCCTACAGAACATCTTTGGAATGTTTTGGAACGCCGATTACGTGCCAGGCCTCATAGACCGACAGCGATACCTCTCCTCAGTGCATCACTCCGTGAAGAATGGGCTGCCATTCCCCAAGAAACCTTTCAGCAACTGACTGAATATATGCCTACAAGAGTGGAAGCTGCCATCAACGCTAAGGGTGGGCCAACACCATACTGAATTCCAGCACTACCGCCGGAGGCCACCACGAACTTGTAAGTCATTTTCAGCCAGATGTCCGGATACTTTGATCACCTAGTGTAGCTTCGACGTAATGCACTCACCATTACACACAACACTGTTCTGACTGGAACTGACACCTGTATCGTATTGAGTGCATTGCACACGTGCCTTTTCGTAACCAAATACAACAGCGCCACCTGCAACCTTTACGTTCAAACATGCATTTCTCGCGATACTTCCATATATTTGTCCAGCCCCTGTACAGTGAGCAGATTACAGAGAATGATGGTTCCGGTAATCACATAGAGATGACATGTACTGGATAAACTAGCACGGAAAGCAGCATCAAGCCTATCGCTGGATTGAAGGCGACAATAACGCTAATGCCGGTCAAATACAGCAGAACTTGAAATCAGCTAGTGTCTGTTGTTAATAATGCAGTCTAAGAGCAAATACTTAGACAATTGTTAGAGTTATTCATTGTGAACTTATTTCCCATCCGCTTACACCAATATGAGAAAAGTGGGTTTTGTAAATGTCGTCGTATTTGTACACTC
The DNA here is from genome assembly GCF_023864275.1 of Schistocerca cancellata. NCBI lineage: Eukaryota > Metazoa > Arthropoda > Insecta > Orthoptera > Acrididae > Schistocerca > Schistocerca cancellata. The sequence continues at coordinate 253,317,494 of NC_064634.1, forward strand.
TTTTCAGTCACGTTGCATTTCCTCCTCATCTAGGGGGAGATGAACGTTTAAAGCGTAAAGTTGCCTGCGAGATCCTATTATGATCTGTCGTAATACACTAATCCGTTGAATTAGCTTTGCGGTCGGCGCAAGGTTAACTTAGAACTTGTAATATGCATCTACATTTATTAGTTCGGAGAGAAGGTAATGAAATGACCACAACTTTTCCCAAAAATAACTTCTGCCGTGTTACTGCAAGGCTAATGATTAAACTCTCCATAAAATTGGACATCCAGAATAAGCACTCAACATTGGAAACTTCCTAGTAGGTTTTTAGAGAATTTGAGATTATGAGGATGTGCAACCTATTTGTACCTAGTGGAAAGACTTTCCTAAATCGAATCATCACGAGACATGAAACATGAATTTATGGCTTCGAAGCAGAGAAAAAAAAGTAGAAGCATGAAATGGAAACACACATGACCTCCAATCATGAAAGGTGCAGTAGTTCCATCTCGGTAGGATGAGCGATGCTCACAATTTTTTGAATTCATAAGGGCCATTTCTGTAACCTTGTTTGGTGAAAAAAAATCAACAGTAATCGCCGTACGTTGAAGGATATGATATATAACAAGGCAAAGAGTTATGTTAATTGAAGGTAACTTGAGGGTTCGGAGGGGGGGGGGGGGGAGAAAGGAAAGAAAAGGGAAGAAACCATTTGTATCAGCTGCATCGGGACTTTATGCGGAATTAGCGGCGACAAGTGAACATATGTGCCGGACCTGGATTCGAACTCAGAACTAGTAGTTGAAAGGCGTCACGACTAGATGAGATACTGTACCTGCATGATTCTATAAAGATTATGCGAAATAACTTGCTCCCCTTCTAGCAGTAATTTATCGTAGATCGGTTAAGCAACGAAAGGTACCTAACGACTGAAAAAAAGCGCAGGTCATTACCGTTTTTAAGAGAGACTGTAAGACAGATCCACAGAATTATAGACCTATAACGTTGACGTCAATCTGTTGTAGAATAACGGAACATGTTTTATGCTAAAGAATTAGGACGTTTTTGGAAAATGAACACCTCCTCTATAAAAATCAACATGGATTCCGCAAACAGAGATCCTGATAAACTAAGCTGGCTCTGTTCCTCCATGAGATCCATAGCGCAGTGGACAACGGCGCTCAGGTTGATGCCGTGTTCCTTGATTTCAGTAAGGCATTTGACACCGTCCTGCATTACCGTTTAATGAAAAAAAATGCGACCTTAAGGAGTATCTGAGCAGACTTGCGACTGGATTGAAGAATTTCTTGCAGACAGCACTCAACACGTCGCTCGTAACGGAACTAAATCGACAGATGTAAAGGTAATATCCTGAGTATCACAGGGAAGTGTGATAGGAAAAAAATGGTTCAAATGGTTCTCAGCACTATGGGACTTAACATCTGTGGTCATCAGTCCCCTAGAACTTAGAACTACTTAATCCTAACTAACCTAAGGACATCACACACATCCATGCCCGAGGCAGGATTCGAACCTGCGACCGTAGCAGTCGCGCGGTTCCGGACTGAGCGCCTGAACCGCTAGACCACCGCGGCCGGCAGTGTGAGAGGACCGTTGCTGTTTTCAATACATATAAATGATCTAGTAGAAAGCGTCAGATGCTCTTTGAGGCTATTCGCAGGCGATGCATTTGTCTGTACCAAAGTAGCAACGCCGGAAGATAGTAAGAATTTGCATAACGACCCGCAGACAGTTGATGATTGGTGCAGGCTCTGGCAGTTGACCCTGAACGTAAATAAATTTAACGTATTGCGCATACATAGGAAAAGATAACCGCTACTGTACAGCTGCACTATTGATGACAAACAGCTGCAGACAGCATTTGCCGTAAAATATCTAGGCGTAACTATCCAAAGCGACCTTAAGTGGAATGACCACAAAAAACAGATAGTGGGAAAAGCAGACACCAGACTCAGATCCATCGGAACAATCTTAAGGAAATGTAACTCATCCACGAAAGAAGTGGCCTATAAGGCGCTTGTTCGCCCTATTCTTGAGTATTGTCCATCTATCTGGGATTCCTATTAGGAAGGATGATACAGGAGCTTCAGAACATCCAACGAGGGCCTCCGTGTTTCGTCACGGGATCGTTTAGCTGGTGAGAGAGCGTTAGGGAGATGCTAAACAAACTCCATTGGCAGACGTTACAAGAGAGGCGTTCTCTCTTACTGAGAGATTTACTATTGAAATTTCGGGACAGCACTTTTCAGGAGGAGTCTGACAACCCCACATACATCTCGCGTATTGAACACGAGGAGGATATTCGAGAAATTATAGCCAATACAGAGGCTTACCGACAATCATTCTTCCCACGCACTATTCGCGAGTGGAACAGGGGTGAAGGGATCAGATAGTGGTACCGAAAGTACCCTCCGGCACACACCGTAAGGCGGCTTGCGGAGTATGATATAGATGTAGGATCTCCTGCTTTCTAGGCAGCTGTGTTAACCACTACGCCATCCGGACACAGTGTGTATAGCAAATGCACGGATTATCTCGTCACGCTTCCCGGCTGACCCACGCTCCCACCAAGTTCCACCTATCCGCAGCCCCCGTCCATATCCTGCATGTTCGCTAATTTTTATATTCCCGCCGGAGGTTGAACGATATTGTGCATCCGCACTGAGGGATGTGGATTCATTGCCTATCGAGGCGAATCAATTGCAAAAATACGTGGTGTCTGGTATTTCGGACATGTCCGAAACGACAGACACCAAGCATTCATATAAGGTGAAGAGTGTAGTTTGAATTAAACATTGAGATCACAGTCGGAAGGCGTTCCTATCTTGCATTCAAGACGAGACAACATTCAAAAGCATCTTTCAAACCTATTTTGAAGTGTTGCGGTATCTAGTGTCAGTAGTAACGCCCCTTCATCGGATTATGATTTGTTAACTGAAAACCTTTTTCATCAGAATATCAGAAAACTTGTGTAACGATGGACCAGATACATTGAAAACCAAGGTTACTATCCTGTGAAAGGTGACGGTTTGACCTTTGCGCTATTGTAATAAACTAGATAAACTGAGCAGATACTTACTGAATCACACCGAAGTTACCATTCTTTTTTTCAGTTTGTACACTTCGCTGATTCACCAGAGTGTATTAAATGTGTGTAATACCCTGCCTGACAAAAAAGTGAAACATCTCGGATATCAATGGAACCTCGTGCGCCTACACACCGCTGGCAGTTATGTAAAAGGTTAGAGATTCAATTTTCTTGACATGTAGGACGGACAGTAGAGTACATTGGTTTTGTTGGTGTTTAATGTTGGGACCAGGCCTGGGAGGATACATAAAGGGCGTGAACAGCGAGAGATGCTGAGTGAGCACTGAAGGATACGGAGATGCCGCGTACTCGTATGAGACAGCTTTATCAGCACCTGACGAAATTTGAAAGGGAGCTAATTGTGGGTCTCCGTTTGACCCGCTGGTCGAATCGTGCAGTATCTTGACTTGTGAGGCAATCGAATGTGACAGCGGCCGTGTGTTAGACCGGATGGAAACGTGAGAGCAGCCATACTCGTTTTCAAAGTATCACCAGGCAGGATCACCGTATTGTGCACGAGGAGCATTTTAACCTGCGTATCCCATCCGAGAACGGGTAATGGACTCGCTGCAACATTCTGTATCATTTGGCACCATTGGTCGCAGGCACAGGAGCCGGATTACGGAGTGCCGTTCACACTACAGCACCAAATGCTGCGTGTGGAGTGGTGCCATGAATAGGAGGCATCGACTGCTAACGAATGGTGCCGCTATTGTGTTCGACGACGAATCGCGGTTGTGCACGATCCTGGATGACCATCGTCAGGGGGTATGATGGCGACATGAGGAAAGGTTCCGTTCTTTCGAAGCTTTGGAGAAGCACAGCTATGTCACTCGTGCGTCATGGTCTGGGGAGCCACGGGATATGATTCAAGGTTACAGCTGGAAGTGATTGAGATAACTGACGGCGCAACGGAACGTCACGGACATCCTCTGTCCTCGTTGGTTACCTCTCAAGCGAGAGTATTTATCAACGGGACAGTGTCGTCTACACATGGCATGTGTCTCTATGAACTGTCCACGTGATGTTGAGGTACGAGTGTCATTCAATAATTGAAGAGACAAATGTGTCTGGGGAAAAAACTGTTAGTAGGGAAAGTTTGGTACTTTATAGCATTCAGTTGGCGTCACTGGAATGAGTCCTGATCAGCTGATGTATCAACATTGTTTTCTTTATAACCTCAAATATACATTTCAAGATGGCGAGTTCGCTTGAAACGTCCACATTAGTTGAACAACGTTTTGTTATTCGTTTTTTACTTGCTGAAGGTGAGAAACCGGTGAATATATACTGTAGAATGTCTATTGTTTCTGGTGAACGTAGTACGAATCGTGAAAATTTTTACAAGTGGGTAGAGCAGTTCAAAAATGGTCGCGACTCAGTGACTGACGAATACCGTTCTGGCTGACCAGTTGCAGTTTCAATTCTCTCACTTGAAGGTCGAATTGATAACGTTATTCGTACCGACCGCCGTGTGACTGTGGAAATGATAGTTGATAAGTTCATATATGGTTCAAATGGCTCTGAGCACTATGGGACTTAACATCTGAGGTCATCAGTCCCATAGAACTTAGAACTACTTAAATCTAACTAACCTAAGGACATTACACACATCGATGCCCGAGGCAGGATTCGAACCTGCGACCGTAGCGGTCACGCGGTTCCAGACTGAAGCGCCTAGAACCTCTCTGCCACAGCGACCGGCGGATAAGTTACTTTTGAATACATTATGGGAGTGACAGTGATCAATGTGTTACAAATATTTACTATTAAAAACAGTCTTGATCACAATTTATTTATTACGGTGACCGGTTTTGACCACTACTATGGTCATCTTCAGACCAATGAGTAAGAACCTCCTTCTGTTGGAGAATCACTACTCTACTGTGGTCATCTTCAGACCAATGAGTAAGAACCTCCTTCTGCTGGAGAATCACTACTCTCCAGCAGAAGGAGGTTCTTACTCATTGGTCTGAAGATGACCACAGTAGTGGTCGAAACCGGGCACCATAATAAATAAATTGTAATCAAGACTGTTTTTAATAGTAAATAGTTGATAAGGTTCAAGTTAGTACTGGTACAGTTCACAACGTTCTCTGTAACAAGCCGAAGTACTGCAAACCATGTGCAAGATGAGTTCCAAATGAGTTGACACGGCTACACAAGTAAACAAGGTTGAGAGTGTGCACAGAGCTGAAGGAACGTTATGAAAGAGAAGGTGAGCACTTCCTCAACAAAATTTTAACTTGTGATGCAACTTGGATTCTCTATTATGAGCCAGAATCAAAAAGACAAAGCATGGAGTGGAAGCACACAAACTCACCTATCAAGAAAAAATTCAAAACCCAAGCATCAGCAGGAAAAGTCATGTTGACGGTGTTTTGGGACGCTGAAGGTCCAGTTTTTTGTGATTATCTCGAAGAGCAGCGTACAATGAACAGCCAATACTACTCGAATGTGGATTTAACAACGTGAAGCCAGCCATGCGTGAGACACGCCGTGGATCTCAGACAAGAGATGTGATTCTTCAGCAAGACAACGCACGTTCTCATATTGCTCAACTAAACAATGAAACCATTGACAAAATGGGCTGGGAAGTACTGCCTCATTCCCCTTACAGTACTGATTTAGCACTAAGTGATTTTCATTTGTTTGGTGCACTGAAGGAAGCATTACGTGGAAAGAGGTTCCAGGACAACGAGGACGTGAAAAAGTTTGTGGGAAATTGGTTCAAACATCAAGATAAAGAGTTCTTTGCAGCCGGAATAAAAAACCTTTTAGCCCTTTGGAACAAGTGCATAAATTTTCAAAGGGATTATGTTGAAAAGTAGAGAAAGTATTGTTTTGTAAAACTAAACGCTTTTTTCTGCAGACCTATTTTTCACTTTAATTGTTGAATGACCCTCGTACTTCTGTGGCCAGAAAGATTCCCAGATCTTTCCCCTAATGAAAATCGTGGTGCCAGTTCGCATGTCAACTTCCGTCCCAGTGCCGGTATCCAGGATATCAAAGTCCATTTACAACAACTGTGGGCCAGCTCGCTTCAGGAAAGGATACAATAGCTTTCTATAAAACCCTTTCCAGCCGAAGCATTGCACGGACAGAGGCCAGAAGGAGCCCTAGGCCGTACTGAGAAGTAAGCTTATACCGCCAAGTTCTTAGTAAATTTATTTCGATTTTGTAATCATTGAAATAAAAAAAACACGAACTCGCAACTAGTGAACTTTCTTTTGGCTTTTTGCTCGCCTTATGGGTACTTTACTTTTTTATTGTCAGGCAGTGTATTTACTTAACAGTAGTTTCTGTTGTTAGCAGCCAGGTGAAAGCAAATACTACACACCGTCTTGACAGTAGCAGGAACTCGCACTCGGTCACGTGGCTAGGTGGGAATACGTCCCTGTTCAAAGCACAGCGCGCTATTACGTGTAGCGCCAACTCTGGAAGTGACAGCGGAAAATATCCTAGCGTGCCGGCTCGATGGCTTGCTGTTTACGTCATTACGTTTATTGACAGTGTCGATGTTGAAAGCGACGAAATGTCCTTCCAGAATGATGAAGCTGAATTAAGTCGAGTCCTCCCTCGGGCATGGGTGTTTGTGTTTGTCCTTAGGATAATTTATGTTAAGGAGTGTGTAAACTTAGGGACTAATGAACTTAGCAGTTAAGTCCCATAAGATTTCACACACATTTGAACAATTAAGTCGATGGGGTACAATTCACGACAGAACAGGCACAATGCCGTGGAGAGTGGATTCTAGCACGTTCCACAAGGAAGAAAAAGATGTCACGAGAGGTATCGTAAATGCGCTATTAGCTAGCAATTCCTGCGATGCTGTGATCATTATGAGGAAATACTCAAGTTCTTGCGCCAGCACGCGTTACACAGTGACTAATAGTTAGCAAAGCGACTTTGTGCAAGCAGTACAGTAAAACAAAAGTGTCCTCTCTCTGCCGTAAACTTGACAATGTTACCACTCTGGTTCGAACCTTAGTTGGCTTTGTTCAGTAACACACTTTAATTGCAATGTTCAAGTAAATCCGCGACTCCCATGCTTAGGAGATTAGAGAAGCCGTTAGTCCTAACAAGACAGCTACATTATTCATAATTTAGTCTGCAAAAGTCCGACAAATATGTGTCTGCAGTACTCCAGATGAAAATGGTCGAAAATACTGAAACGAATTTTTACAGAACAAAATTCAAATGTGTGACTGGCTGCTGTATTGTTAAAGTGATTTCATTCACCGTTTTGGTGATCAAATATGTCATGAATAAAATAGTGCTGCAATATTCCTAAAAATTCAAGCTCTCCCGTTAAAGTGTCAGAGTTTCTGAGGTATTGTGAATATCTCTGGATTAGTCATTGAAAGTTGCAGGTTGTATTACTCAGACGAGGATGTGATAGGTTGAACTAAGCGTACAGATCACTATTTCTTTGTTTGCTGAAATAAAATACAAAGACTGAAGTGAAAAAAAAGTGAGAACACAGCATACGTCTATACAGGGTAAGTCACTAACTATTGCCACCTGGAATAACTCCGAAAGTATGATAGGAGCTGAAAAGTTGTGGGATAAATGTTGCATGGGACATCGGGGCCCATAATATGACGTTGGGTTTTTGTTGCTAGGTGGGGTTGCGTCAGAGATATAATCAACTTTGTTTGTTTTTTATTAAATGGGATGTTATAATTCGGTACTTATTTTCTGATAGCGGCTATTAAGACGAATCCAATGATGTGTAACAGTAAGGTCTTTGAAGGTCAACGAAGGTAAAAAAAAGGTGGCAAGAACGTCCATTTACAGAAGGTGTCCGTAGTGATGAGCATTGGTATCAATGTAGCGCTGCAATCTTCTTACCATGGATTGAGTGATATTCCTTATCACCTCGGCACTTATCAAAGCTCATGCTCTGACAATTCTATCTTACATATCTTCAGTTGTAGTTGGAACGTCTTTATAAACTTTTCATGTTTATTTCATTCCTAAGTGACTTGTATTTCTGTATTCCTGAACTTCCGTGAATATTTTTGTACTTTCTTCTTTCGTCGATCGACTGAAGTATTTCTTCTGTTACCCATGGTTTCTTCGCAGTTACCTTCTTCGTACCTAAGTTTTTCTTTCCAACTCCTGTGATCGCCCTTTTTCGAAATGTCCATTCCTCTCCAACTGAACTGCCTACTGAGCTATTTCTTATCGCAGGATCTATAGCCTCAGAGAACTTCAGTACTTTCGTATCCCACTTCCTTGCATTTTGATTCTTCCCGATTAGTCTCTTAAACCTCGTCTACTCTTCATTACTACTGAATTGTGGTCTGGGCCTATGTATGCTCCTGGGGACCCCTTACAACCCCGTATCTTATTTCGGAATCTCTGCCTAACCATGATGCAATCTAACTGGAATCTTTCCATCTCTCCCTGCCTTTTCCAAGTATATCTCCTCGTCTTGTGATTCTTGAACAGAGTATTCGTTATTGCTTGGAGAAATTTATTTCAGAACTGAATTAGTCTTTGTTCTCTCTCCCGTAACCTTCTCTTCTACTCCTTCCCATACAGTCGCATTCCAGTCCCCCATGACTACTGGATTTTTATCTCCCTTCGCGTATTGAATTACCCGTTCAGTATCCTGAAATATTTTCTCTATCTGCACGTCGGCATGCATACCTGAATTATCGTTGTCGGTGTGGGTTTGTTGTCGATTCCGATGAGAAAAATCCTGTCCCTGAACTTGACAGTGGACTTGTGATATGGATTAAAAAGTTACACAAAAGATAAATATACACAGTGGAATGCTTACTACGTAATTAAAGACTGAATGAGTTACTACTATATGTGACAGAGCTTTTCTTCATATGAACATGATTATATAAATAATAAAGAGCAAAACAGTTACGAGTAAACAGACAGAGTGCCATAGTTATTACATGAATTAGAGAATTATAATTTAAGCAGGAGGGTGAATGTATCTTGTTTTTGTCCTTTTTGTTGTTTTGGTGCAATGATGTCCTGGAAATTCTGGAAGAAAAAGTTCTCTGTTGAGTCGTTTGGCACGTTAATAATTTTTTGGGGTCATTTTAGCTTATGCATGTGAGTCTCTGGAAGTTCGGGGAGATCGATCTGTAGCCCTGTGTCAGCAATGTGTAGCACAGAAAGGTTATCATTGATATCACATACAGAGCGTTCATGCTGAGCAGTATATGACGGAAAGTTGGACTTGTTTAAGTTTTTGAGTCGGGGGCATCCGTACGTTCTTTACAGCGAGTTGCAAAAATTCCCTCTGGTTGTTCTACACTATGGCCATTAAAATTTCTACACCACGAAGATGACGTGCTACAGACGCGAAATTTAACTGACAGGAAGAAGATGCTGTGAAATGCAAATGATTAGCTTTTCGAAGCATTCAAAAAAGGCTGGCGCCGGTGGCGACTCCTACAACGTGCTGACATCAGGAAAGTTTCAATCCAATTTCTCATACACAAACAGCAGTTGCCCGGCGTTGCCTGGTGAAACGTTGTTGAAATAACTCGTGTAAGGAGGAGAAATGCGTACCATCACGTTTCCGACTTTGATAAAGGTCGGATTGTAGCCTATAGCGATTGCGGTTATCCGCATGGCTGTAACGGATCGTGCAGCCACGTATCCATCCCTGAGTCAAAGATGGGGACGTTTGCAAGACAACAATCATCTGCACGAACAGTTCGACGACGTTTGCAGCAGCATGGACTATCAGCTCGGAGAGCATGGCTGCGGTTACCCTTGACGCTGCATCACATACAGGAGCGCCTGCAATGGTGTACTCAACGACGAACCTGGGTGCACGAATGGCAAAACGTCATTTTTTCGGATGAATCCAGGTTCTGTTTACAGCATCATGATGGTCGCATCCGTGTTTGGCGACATCGCGGTGAACGCACATTGGAAGTGTGTATTCGTCGTCACCATACTGGCGTATCACCAGGCGTGATGGTATGGGGTGCCATTGGTTACACGTCTCGGTCACCTCTCGTTCGCATTGACGTTACGTTTCAGATGTGTCACGACCCGTGGCTCTACCCTTCATTCGATCCCTGCGAAACCCTCCATTTCAGGAGGATAATGCACGACCGCATGTCGCAGGTCCTAGACGGGCCTTTCTGGATACAGAAAATGTTCGAGTGCTGCCCTGGTCAGCACATTCTCCAGATTTCTCACAAACTGAAAACGTCTGGTCAATGGTGGCTGAGCTACTGGCTCGTCACAATACGCCAGTCACTACTCTTGATGAACAGTGGTATCGTGTTGAAGCTGTATGGGCAGCTGTATCTGTACACGCCATCCAAGCTCTGTTTGACTCGATGCCCAGGCGTATCAAGGCCGGTATTACGGCGAGAGGTGGTTGTTCTGGGTACTGATTTCTCAGGATCTATGCACCCAAATTGCGTGAAAATGTAATCACATGTCAGTTCTAGTATAATATATTTGTCCAATGAATACCCGTTTATCATCTGCATTTCTTCTTGGTGTAGCAATTTTAATGGCCAGTAGTGTATTAAATACTCGCCGAATACCGTGTATCCGTCTAACGTGCCATTGAAATGTAAACACCATTCGACGGATTCGCAATATAACACTTATAGGAATGGTAAGACTAGTATCGTCGAATCAAGCCAATGTGAATGGTGTATTCCTCCGAAGAACGCGTCGATATGCTTCTCATTTACGGAGAATGCCAATGAAATTCAGTGAGAGCTAGAGAGTTATACGCTGAAAGACATCCTCAACGTACTCACCCTACACGTCGTACATTTAAATGTGTGTATGTTAAATGGAGAGCAACTGGATCTTTAACTCATCGGAAATATATCCGGCAAAGGAAAGTTACTAACGAGGAACCAGAAATTGGTACTCTTGCCATTGTGGTTCGAGGTCCTTGTGCTAGTTTGCGTCAAATCGCAAGGGAATCTGGCATGAACCAGAATAGTGTTGTTCGTGTTCTACATCGCGATAAATATTATCCTTACCCTATCAGTCTCCACCAAGAATTAACTGGTACGGATTGTATGCGTAGCATTGAATTTTACCGATGGGCTCAACTTCAGATTCAGAGGGATGACACATTTATTAATTTGATTTTATTTACTGACGAGGCTACATTCACGAACCATGGAAATTTTAATTTGCATAACACGCATTACTGGGCAACTGGAAATCCATTTTGGCCGCGGCAAATTGCACATCTAAAACCGTGGTCAGTGAATGTATGGTATGGGATTCTGGAAGACAGAATTATAGGCACCTATTTCATCTTAATGGTAGGAAGTACACCACATTCCTGCAAGAAGCATTAGGTCTGTTATTGAAAGAAATACCTTTAGGAACAAGGAACAGAGTGTGGTATCAATATAATGGGTGTCCGGCACATTTTTCGCTAATGGCTAGAAATGAGTTGCAGAGACAATTCCCAAATCGTTGGATTCGAAGCGGAGGAGATGTGTCATGGCCGGCTCGTTCGCCAGACTTCACGCCTCTGGATTTTTTCTTGTGGGGATTCGTAAAAGACATTGTTTATAAAGACGTTCCAACTACACCTGAAGATATGCGAGATAGAATTGTCAGAGCATGTGCTTCGATAAGTGCCGATGTGATAAGGAATACTACTCCATGATAAGAAGATTGCAGCACTGCATTGATACCAACGCTCATCACTTCGAACACCTTCTGTAAATGAACGTTTAGGCCTCCTTTGTGACCTTCGTTGACCTTCAAAGATCATTGAATTCGTCTCGATAGCCGCTATCAGAAAATAAGTACCAAACTATAGCATCCCATTACAAAAAAAAAGTTGACCTTCATATCTCTGACGCGACTCCACCTAGCAACAAAAAAATCATCGTCATATTATGGCCGTCGTTGTCCCATGCAACTTTTGTCTGACACACTTTTCAGGTCCCATCACACTTTCGGAGTTCTTCTTGGTTGCAATAGTTAGTGACTCACCATGTATCTTTTCCTTTCACTATTGAGCGTTCCATATTCTTCTAGTGTTTTTCAGTTTCACAGTGTTAGACATAGCGTCAAAGGAACAGCAGCGATTGATTATTAAAAACTTCCTGTTGCCAGCCAAGTATTGGAAGCGAAAATTTATCTACCATCAGTAGTCGAACCGATTTCGCTGACGGTTGAGTGCCACTGCACAAGTATGCGTTAGGAACCTCGGGGACAAGTTTTCGTTTTGTTGAAAGATTAGGACCAACCAGTGAACCATATCAAAAGAATTTTGAGAGGGATTGTCACTTTCTAGTTATCCATATTGCCTTTTTCATTTCTGTTTGTTCAACATAGGTCTAAGAGCAATAGCATGTGAGTTTGTGTATGCCGAGTTTTGATGCCAATCTACAGTGGATTGATTACTTTGCAGTTAGCTGCCTGAATGGAAGGAAATTTTTATATTGCGTGGTGTGAAACGATTTAGAAATTTGTATGCCACTTTGCCTAGGAATGGAAGGCTGGCAAATTTTAGCATTTCTTTTTTAGCGCGCAGTGGCGATGGCGATTGCTTTAGTATACTTTGGATTTATTCAATGAGGGAGTTTATAAGGGAAGCATTACATGATTACTTTGGTCTATAGATTTAAGTATGTTCGTTTCATTAGATGCATCTGCTTCATTTATGGTATGCTTGGCATTTGGTTCACTACTTACCTGAAGAATGCAATTTTATGTTGGTTTGGGTGGTATGAAGGGTTGTTAATAGAAACACCAGTCAGAGTTGCAGTTTGTCATCTATAACGGATATACTGAAATTAATAGTAATTCTGAAATCTATGTTCCAGATTCAGTGAATTGAAAAAATCAGACCACCAACATGAAGAGCTCGTCAGCAGTGGTGCTTTGCGTGTTGCTGAGCACAGCCTTTCTCGTCACGGTGGTGCGCGGCCAGGCAGGGCGAGCGATCGACACGGATGACGACGACCAGTTCCTGGACGGGCCGCGCTACAGGTCCAACTGCCGCTGTGAGCGCATCAACAGGTGAGCCAGCCGAGTCTTAATAAACGCTATAGCAGACGACATCTGTGTAATGCAATATTGGCCAGAGTTAAGCATAAAGCAAGCGTACTTCCTGGGCAGAACAGTCGATGAATTAAAGAATACGAGCTTAATGAGGAATTTGACTCAATTCGTGATTGACACAAGTAATTAAGAAATGTTTTGAGTCCGAAGAGCCTCTTTCAAAAACGGGAAATGGTGAGGGGCCAAAGCAGAAAAATCTGCCCTACAACAACAGGTATCATGGATACTGTTAACACCACCAGACACGCATGCTAGAAAGCAACTTGGCATGTTCTCCGAGTTGGTTCAAGTGGCATTAGGCAGCATTTCTGAGAAACAGCTGTGGAGAGTCTTTGAAGGTTCCTCAAGGGCTGGAATTGGACCCCCATCGTATTGTAGTCGATTGTTAGCACCTACAGGTTACGCACCCCGGGACATTGTTGGCTATTTCTGGAGGTGGGTATGTTCACCAGCAACTCGACACGGACGGGGTTATCGCGTCCCTTGGGAATGTCTGATCCCGCTGCGCCTTTGAAAAGGTGCACATCTGGCTTCCGAATACGACATTTCTGTAAGAACGAAGCCCAGTGCGGCTGGAGACTAGACAGGGAAGAGGGAGAGAGAGAGAGAGAGAAAGAGAAAGAGAGAGAGAGAGAGAGAGAGAGAGAGAGTCATTCGCCAACGCTGGTGCAGGAGGGCTCCAAAGCGCCATTGCATTTCCAGATGGACACCCAGAGCAAATTACGTTTGCATGTCAAGGTAATAGAGAGCAGTGGAGGCGCCAGTCAGCACGACCTTTACGAGTCGATAGGATACGGGGTAATGCAGATATCGGCAAACTATCATTACTCAAGTTAAGTGATTATCCCGTCGCTTCTTGACGAGTCCGCCACAAATCTTTGACTATCGCCGTCACAGAAATTACAATATTTGTAAACAACGTTGGAAAAGATGTTTCTCATCTAGACTAAGGCACAAACACTTAATAAACGTTATGTTTGACAGTGTGTTGGTAATACAATTAAGAAGGTAAACAGTTTAACAGTAAATAAAGATATTGGTCAATCAGGCAGAGCCAAAGCACCTACGTTGGCTGAATATGAACATTTGCAGTTCCTTGTTCTCCACTTGGCAAACAGAGGCCAAAAACTCATTCTGTTGGAAACCCTGGAAATCGACAAACATCTGGCCCACAGCCCTGAGTTAATATTAAATGACCAAATACAGCCCAGTACTTCCCTCTTCTAAACTTCGCTCAATCCTCTCATTTTCCATTGCGTCTCTCACGGTGTGTTCCTTTCTGTTACTCCATTTTCTTGTATTTATTCATTTTTACTTTTATTGTGGTTGCCTGTGAACTCCATGTATTCTGTTGCTGTCATTGTCTATTCTATGTTTTACTCTGCTTTTGCATCACTTCAATTTATTTTTAGCAGTCTTATTTACTCCTTATGTTTTGTTGTTTTCGTTGTCGTCAGTTCTGTCTTTTACTCTGTTTTTGTGTCACTTCAAGTTATACTTTAGTAGCCTTGTCAAGTACTAATTTTATTTTATTGGAATTCTTGATTTAATATAACTTGTTACATGGGCGCCATTTTTCGAGTTTAGTGTTAACGTTTCCCCTGGTTTGCTCCTCCACATACTTCTTTATTGTACAAATTCTTACCTTTTTAATTACATTACCACTGTTCTGTCAAAGATGACATTTACTTTCTGTTTGTGCCTCATTCTGGACGAGTAACGTCTTTTCCAATGTTCTTTACAAGTATTGTAACTTCTTTGACGACGATAGTCAGTTAAAGTGTTATGATGGCGTTGTCAGCTGAAAACCGGTTAACTAAAGAAATTAATCCTATAGAACATACACAGTATTGTGTTGTTCATTTATTATCATTTTTCAAGATTATGCAGCAATCCTTTTTAGAAGGGAACACTCTTGACGAGTGTGTGCTTCTGTTAGAGCTGAAACATGGGACATCATGCAACAGCAATGAAGGTTAGTAATATCAATTGAAGACATGCAGTCTGTAAATGAGTCCGCAATCATTTTATTTTTGGCACTCTTATTTTCACAAATCCGTCTTGATCATACAGATTTCTTTTCACCTATTACCGGTTTCGGCTTACCGCCATCTTCAGATCGTTAAATTATTCTGATAAAAAATCATCGTCAAGTTGAACATGTTAGTACATGATACTTGCTCAAATGTTTAACATGACGATGATTTTTTATCAGAATATTTTAACGATATGAAGATGGCGGTAAGCCGAAACCGGTAATAAAGTGTAAAGAAATCTATGTGATCAAGACGGAGTTGTGAAAATAAAAGTGCCAAGGTTAGTAATAAATGATTCGATTCGTGCACGAAGAGTCAGAGTTGGCTAATCACATGTAAGCATATGCCCATAGCGTAGAGAATGGTAGGGCACAGCTAATGTGGGAATCTTCAGTGCTAGGTTAGATATAGGACACTTTAACAGTTGCTGGGATGGTATTGTAAGCAAGGACCAGTCAGCGACCTTCCCTGTTGAGTCACAGCCACAACCATGCATCCAGAGGCCTCCGCACGATGCCCATCGCCTGTGAATCCTGCCTGCCAATTCGCACACCCGAAAGAAACGCCGCCAACACACTGATCACAGCCTTTTAATGGTGTTCACTAAAAGTTTGCATGCCGATGTTTCGTTTGTCTCATAGAAGTGGCCGACTCTGAGGTAATTATTACAATAGGCGTATTATTGTTTATCTTTCATTGTAGTGTGTGATGAATGGGTATTAATTATGTTTTTGTTAAACGGGTTGTAGTGGTTAATAAAAAAGAAAAAGAAAAAGAGAAGAAAATAAAAGAAAAGGTTGAAAATGTGGGGAGAAATAGTGAATGAAAAAGGGGTTTTATAATCGCAAATGACCGTGAAAAAGGGAAGGAATGAAAAGCAAATCGTACTTCGTATTATAGAAAAGCTATCGGACTTCGTGTTACAGAAAGGTGGTCCTTGTGGCGTTTTTGAGCAAAAGTTAAACCAATTTCCGCTACAAAAATTATTGAAAAGAGAACAGAGAATAACAACATGTAACTGACAGGGGGAAATGGCGTAGATAAGAGTTCATCCTTTACCAGGTTAACATGTCTTCTTTAGTGCGGCGTCCAGGTCTTCAAAAAATCTCCTTCATTTCTGTGTGAAAAGTCTGCTCCGAAATCTTGCAATCGTCCAGGAATCACTAATTTATACAAATGAAAATCATCTTGATACTGAATGCAATTTAATTTACTTTGCTACTTCCATCCTCCGAATTTCATAACTTCCACAATATGTCTACACATTAAAATCAGATCAAGACTAGCTAATAAGTTTTTTACGTCTTCATCAGATCACATCTGCCTTAAGCTTCCGCTCTCGAGAGACAATTAAAAAAAACGGATCGAAAAAAAAGAGTTACAATTTTAGTATTTCCTCTGTTGTCGAGCGCTCATACCGCTGCGACGGTGTAATTTATGTCTGAGGGAACGAGTGTAGCGCGGCGAAATTCAAAGTCCCACTACAAGGTTTTGTAAAGGGTAATTGCAATCAGTCTATCAGTAGTCCGAAACAGGTACACCCTCAAGGACTGTGTATGTATAATGAGGTCATACTGAGGGGTTGTCGTGATAAGAGATCCATTTGTCAGTATCATCGTCGATATGGCACTCAGGAGGCCTACGTGTGCACCCCCTGTTTTGATTCTGCGGGCAGTAACCGTGCTGCGTTCAGATGTGAAAAGTGTTTGCGAAACTAGTTTTAGGGCACAACCGTGTGCAACCGACGAGAATGTACTGCTCTTGAACAGCTACAGCCATTGGAATGGGGTCACGCCTTTCGCCTGCGGGAAGCTGTGTGGACGGATCGACAGATTTCAGAACATACTGAGCACAATGTACCGGTGGTGTGTCGCTTCTTTCAGTAGTGGTGTGTGGAACATTTCCACGTCTGTAGACCAGGTTCTGGAAGTCCGCGCAGTACAGACGCACGTCAAGTTCGACGTATTATGGGAGCAGCGAAAACCGACATAACATCATTCAGGAACGAAATCCAGGCACATGTTGCACCTGCTGTGTCATCAGGGACCGTTGGGAACCGTCTGCTTGCAGCCTGATTAAGATCACCTGTGCCTCTACCGGGATACCACTACCACCACACCATCAAGAATGGCTACTGTGACATTGTGGGACAGTCGACCGGAGAGCGAAATGGTGCTCTGTTGTCGTTAGTGATGAGAGTAGATTCTGTCTGTATGCAAATAATGGATGTACAAGTGTATGGCGTAGACATAGAGAGCTGCCTATTCCATAGTGCTTTCGCCCATGACACAAATGTTCCATCTCGGGCTTCATGATATGGAAGGTCATCTGTTACAAATCGCGGTCACATCTGGTGTTTCCGCAGGCTAAAGTACATTGCATAGGCTGTTATCCCGACAGACTGTTATCTTCGACAGGTACGTGATGTGTCTTTTCAGCAGGACAATGCACGTCCGCATACGACTGCTGCGACGCAATGTGCTCTTCGTGGTGTAAAACAATTACCCTCTCCAAATGGTTCAAATGGCTCGGAGCACTATGGGACTTAACTTCTAAGGTCATCAGTCCCCTAGAACTTAGAACTACTTAAACCTAACTAACCTAAGGACATCACACACATCCATGCCCGAGGCAGGATTCGAACCTGCGACCGTAGCGGTCGCGCGGTTCCAGACCGAAGCGCCTAGAACCGCTCGGCCACACCGGCCGGCACCCTCTCCAGAAAGATCACCAGATGTCTTGTCAGTTGAATTCATATGGGGCACGATGAAGCGGGAATTTATTCGTCCTCCAGAGCCTGCATGAACCATTGCCGAATTGCAACAAAAGTTGCAAGATGCTCGGGACACTCCACCGCAGGATGTTGTTTGGCACCTTTATGATCATTTTCATGTGAGAATACACGCCTGTGTTGCCACCAGAGGGGGGGATACACTGTATACTGACACAGATGTTTGGACACCCTTGGTCTGAATTTGTTATCACGTACTCCTACAATGAGCGTCTGCCTGTCAGATCACTTGTCAACAAAATAAAATATTCTTGAGGGTTTTGCATTTTTTTTTCCAGAAGTGTAGATTTGTGCAGCTGGGGCACCTACTTCTTTTGTTTCTCACAGATATCACACTCAAGTGCAATTGTTTTACAATTAACAAATGTATTTATTTTAAATTAGTTTCTCGAAGTGAACATAAAATAACACACGACAACTAGCTTATATGTGCAAGTCTGTGGGTTATTATTATTCCTATGACAATGAACGAAGATCTGAAGCTCTATAAGCGATTCTCCCATAATGCCTTCAGTATCAGGATCCCATCACCAACGAGCCGGTCTCTTCCTGTGGCTATACAGCCTACTGATTTTCCTTTTAGACGATTGCGCGAGTAGAATCATTGTGCAAACCTAAATAGAATCGATCCGCGAAGAACACATTTCTTCATTCATTTTCGGACCAACCTCAATGTTGTTTACTCCTCAATAAACAAAACTCTATTTGTACTGCTGTCAGCGAGACACACAATGTCGGCCGTCTGGTGTACAGGCCAATAGACGTGGACCTTCGATTCATAGTTTGTTGGGAGACTCCTAAGGCAGCTCATTGTTCTGTACTTTATTGTCTTGTTGACATCGGTGTGCTGCCGTGTAGTTACGACCAAATATCACCCCTATTCCGACCGACCACCTCGGTCGGCGTTGTACTGATCAACGACTAGTAATTGGTCTGTCTCCAACCGTTACTACAGCGTCCTAAACTCGTCCGAAGATGCTGCCCTGCGAAACATATTCCAAATAGCACCATGGGATCATCACATTTCATTATTCACGAAAAGATTTCGCTGCTCACTATGAAAGGGTATCCACGACAGAAACATCATGGGTCTGATGCACGGATCGTCTTAACTTTTAATTTCTAAGCAGGGGATTCTCGTTTGCGGCACATATAACACAATTTTTGTTTGTGTGGTACACTGACGAGTAATTTACAATGGTAGTTCCTCTTTTCTCCTTCAGTTTTTCTCTTTTGTTGACTATGGCCAATTTTTAGACGCTAGAGTATCAGTGGAAGTTGAACTGGAAACTATGCACATCTGTACTACGATGTTTGTTTAAAAGGTTTCGCTTAAATTTGTTACGCTAGTGTTTCTAAGAAACTGTCACACCAATAAGTACGTAAAATGCATGTACGACTGTCGTTCTAATAACTAAATACATTTTTAAAATGGTATTGGAAACCTCACTTACGGTGAATGCCGGTAGTATACTGAAAACGTCGTCATTCAGCTCACACTAACAGGTCTTTACATTCCACCATGCCCTCAGGATTTATCATGTAAAATCATAGTTTTTTTGAGAAAATGAATCAACAGTTGCAGACGAAAAGATTTCTCAGGGACATCACAGTGAACGAAGAGTGATCACGACGAACGAACCTGTGAATATCAGATCGGCAGCCGTTATTTCCAGTCACTGAGATGTAAAGTGTGCAGTGAGCAAACAAAATCTTCAAAGAATCTGCTTAGTTATTGAAAAGGTAGGGATAGTTACCAGCTTTGATTTCTTGAATCACTCATTCATTCTTTCTTCGAATGACATGGGTTTGCTGAGTTCGTTCAAGATTTATCCAATCGACAACACGGTTATAAGAACGGACAGTAGTTAATGAATGAACCACTGAGTAAGGGAAAGAGACCACGGAAATCTCTGTCATAGAAATTCAGAGATACGTAAATGGTATAGCTGGAAAAGGACATGAGCTTCCTGCTCCCAGAATAGAAGTCCACCGCGGTAATCATTGCATAACCTTGCCAAATCCATTTTCTGTCGTCGGAGAACGCGGAAACGTATTTACTCATTTCACACCGTGACAAATGGGGGAATGACTCCGCTAATTACGTGGAAATGAAAGGCCAGTGTTGAGAGAAACGTATACAGACTAAACCTGGTTGATTAAGAAAACGGAGAAATACTGTATTCACACACCGGAAATCGTGCACCAGTCAAATCCTGACGCTTACAGGACACAAACAGGAAAGATTTGCAAACACATAAAATAACAGGTGTAGCGCTGATGAACTTAAGTTTTGTATCTGACACTGTCAACCATAGAATGCAAATTAAGAAACTGTACGAGACATTTACGGACACTGCATCTCTACTACAAAACAGGCAGTCTTATGTAACACTGGTGAGCAGGTATAGTTGATAGCGTCGACAAAAGAGAAAGGATGCCTAGGGCGTTCTGTGCCCCCCTTCTATTTACTCTATACATGAATGATCAACTAGCATACTACTCATTCCTTGTACTCCAATGATCTGACTATTACTGCACAACACAGGAGCTTTGAGGAAGTAGAAACGAAAACTGGAAAAAAAAATCATGTATGATTATTACAAAGAGAGCTCCCTCAAACCACGTAAGTTTTCTATATGGTCAACCTCAGCTTAATCTGTGCATGGTTAAAAAGGTTTTTAAAAAAAATTGTGGTAAATTCTAAAGAACTGTAGATTCCGCTTATAGCTGCCAATAATTGTTTATTGTGGAATCAAGATACAACCGATTTCGCGATAATGAATCGCATTTTCAGGTTAAATTTGACTTAATTGCATTAAGACATTAAACCAATATTTATCCCAACGTTCTATAAGGCGCACATGCGGGCATCATCAGATACAATGGGCGTTGAAAGAGCCATCAATAATCACAGATAACTGCGGGTCATCACTGGGGGCCATTCGAATTTGGACCAGTGTTGAACTCAAAACAAATTCCTCGAAGACACGAGTTAGCACTTTTCACCTTAGCTGAAAACGGTAAAGCTGAAAGTCGAATGTCACCTGGAATGGCAGCAGTCTGTAACACACAGACACACCAACATACATGTCTGTCATGCTGGAAGATCACTTACATACATATATCTCTGGGAGAATACCCGCAGGAAGATTGCCACCAGGAACATCATCTTGAGGCTGCGCTGTATAGCGCAGACACGCAAACGTCTTTACTAACCTAATGACACATGCATCCTACCAATAGGATGCATGAAACCCACACCACTTGGTAAGCTATAAAAGATGATTCAGCTGCCCCTAACGATAGGCTCTATGCAAGCTGCAACACCTTCAAAAGCCACACAGGAGATTTTCATATTCTCTCGTTCACTATGTGCAAACTGTTAATCCTACAGAAAAAATGAATGGGACCTTTTCGTGGGAAATTTAGTGTAGTTAAGTTTTGTTTGGGGATGCATTTCTGCTGGAAATCACAGTTTTCAATTTATTCAAGAAAAACGCTTTTGAAGTTCACTTTCATACATTTTTCTTGAATAATACGAAAACTAAGGCCTCTAGCGAAAACGTATCTCTGTATTTTTTTCTGTAGGACTCATAATTTGAACGTGGTATTTCAAGATGCTGCTTGATGCATAAAATCCATGGGTGAGGGTAGCTGAATCACCCTGTATAAGGCATCTGGAGTCTCAGATCCTGAAGCCTGAAGAACTGAACATGAGCATACAGAAAAGTTTAAACAGACTTACTATTAGTTCCAACTCACACACGGTGCTTCATGCAAATCTGACAGACTCAAATTGCGCGAGGACCCGTCTATGGACTAACACGTCTCTCAAGATATGGCCAGCGGCCATGCATCTGGCTGGAAAATTTGGAGAACACTGAATAATATCAGAAAGAGTGTGGCGCCAGTCAAAACAGTCTTACTAAATGGGACCTCAAGACGAAGCAGACAACAAATGCGACTGTGGTCCAGGACATGGAACATATTCTACTATGTCCCAACTACCCCACGAGATTTACCGTTGTCGACCTGTGGCTTACAAGAAACAAGCACTGGACATGGCCCGATACTGAGCTGAAAAAACTTTAAAAGAAGTTTTCCGGGCACGAAAAATTATATAAGTACAAATGAAAACTATGCTGCTTGGTTTTATCATCTCACAATCGTTTTGCAGTGAATGGCAGGTGGGCTATTCGCATTGTAGGACATCTACTACATGCAGGAGAGAACATCGTGTCAGTATTATCCATTTCTTGACCTGTTTCATTCGCATACTAATCGAGAGAAAAATGACAGTCTATTTGCGTCTGTACTCGCTCTAATCTCTCTCATCTTGTTCTTGTGAACCCCACACGAGTTACAAGATGATCGATACACAGTTGTAACACACTCCTCTTCGAACAGAGGTTCTCCAAATTCACCCATCAGGGTTTCGCGAGAAATACGTCATATTTCTTCCGAGGGTTTCAATGTCATTTCCCAAAGATTTCTATTATATTTTCGTGTGGACTGTACCGACCTGTTACGAATATATCAGGCCTCTCTGAACGCGTTTGACGTCTGTTGACATCCTTACTTAACGAGTATTCAGAAAATGGTGCAGTAGAATTGTCTGGTAAATAAAATGTAAATGTCGTGTGACTAGGGCCTCCTGTCGGGTACACACCGTTCGCCGGGTGCAAGTCTTTCGATTTGACGCCACTTCAGCGACTTGCGCGTCGATGGGGATGAAAGGATGATAAGGACAACACAACACGCAGTCCCTGAGCGGAGAAAATCTCCGACCCAACTGGGAATCGAACCTGGGCCCTTAGGATTGACATTCTGTCGCGGTGACCACTCAGCTACCGGGGGCGGACAGTTGTCTGGCATGCAACTGCCTTTAGAGGCACACTGGACTTTTCTAGCGCCCTTCCAACAAATCTAAGTCTTCTGTTTGCTTCCCCTGATTCTGATATTACGTGATCGTCCCATTTCATATCGCCTCTTAATATTACCTCTAAGTACTTATCAGTTGTGACGAGCTTAAGATTATACAGTGTAGGCTTTCATGGCCGGTGTTGTCTCCAGTTGAAACTTCCGGGCTGAGAGGCCGTGGTCGATGTATAAAATTTCCACCTGATGTTTCGTCTCCATCTGCGGGAGACATCTTCTGAGGTCGTCCGGCTCTGCCACTGAGGCTCCAGGTACTCTAGCATTTATAGAAGCGCATAGTGGGCACCACCATTCGTCACGTGATGCCGAAGTTTTAAAGTTAGACAAAATATGGATGTCGACGTTGCGCCAGCAGAATGACAGTCGATTACCTTTAATCGAGAATGATGACGCCTTCCAAAGATAGGCATACCGTCGGCATCAAGTGACGAGTGGTGGTGCCCTCTATAATAATATAGCACTCCGTCTTCAGGCCACAAGTGGCCCATCGGGACCATCCGACCGCCGTGTCATCCTCATGAGGATGCGGATAGGAGGGGCATGTGGTCAGCACACCGCTCTCCCGGTCGTTATGATGGTTTTCTTTGACCGGAGGTGCCCTCTATGCGCTTCTATAAATGCTAGAGTACCTGAAGCCTCAGTGGCAGTAGCCGGACGACCTCAGAAGACGTCTCCCGCAGATGGAGACGAAACGTCAGGGGGAAATTTTATACATCGACCACGGCCTCTCAGCCCGGAAGCTTCAACTGAAGATCTTAAGATTCTTAAGCTGGAAATTGCAGGGCGAGTTGGAATTCCAGACCCACTCATCAGTGATGCAAATGTCCATAATAGGAAAACTTGCCACCGACGCCAAAACACCTGGACTCTGGAGCAATAGAAGAACGTTACTCGATCGGATGATTTATGCCAACGGCCTTGCCGCAGTGGTAACAGCGGTTCCCGTCAGATCAGCAAAGTTAAGCACTGTCAGGCTTGGCTAGCACTTGGATGGGTCACCGTCCTGGTCTGCTGAGTGCTGTTGGCAAGCGGGGTGCACTCAGCCCTTGTGAGGCCACATGAGGAGTTACTTGACTGAAGATTAGCGACACCGGTCACGAAAACGGCTGGGAGGCCATATGCCTCCGTATCCGCATCCGGCGAGAATGACACAGCGGCCGATCGGTACCGCTGGGCCTTCAAGCCATGTTCGGACGGTGTCTTCTTTTTTTTCTCAGGCGATGATTTGGGCAAAGATATCGTAGTATTCCATGGGCCCCAAGGTTATTTTGCAGTGTCACATTATTGCCAAGGACTGTGTGGCCATTATGCTTGATCAGGTCCATTCCGTGCTACATGTTTATTACCCCGTGGTGTTGCTGTGTTCCAAGACCACATGGACCCCTTTCGCACAGCTCGCGTTGTCCAGAAATGGTTTTGTGAGCACGAGTATGAAGTTTCGCATCTCTCCTTGACACCTGAGTCTTTGTGGTCTGGTTTGGAGAGAAGCTTGGATGATCGCTATCCATCTTCATCATCGTTACCTGAACTTGCCACTGTTTTTCAGGAAGAACGTCATTAGATCCCTTGGAAATCATACAGACCTGTATTTATCCATTCAGAGACGACGGGAAGCTGTTTTGAGTGCCAACGGTTTTCCTACACCATATTGGGCATGGTGTTGTGTTGATGTTTCCATACTTTCGTCCACTCCTCTACTTGTACATGTATTCGAAGAATTTTCCGTTCTTGTTTCTCGATGTCATGAATTTTCGTCATTCCTTAATTGCTGTGATTTCTATAACACACAAGAACTCCGTCTTCAGGCTACGAGTGGCCTACTGGGAACATCCGACCGCCGTGTCATCCTCAGTGGAGGATGCGGATAGGAGGGGTGTGGGGTCAGCACTCCGCTCTCCCGGTCGTTATGATGGTATTCTTGACCGAAGCCCCTACTATTCGGTGGAGTAGCTCCTCGATTGGCATCACGAGGCGGAGTACACCCCGAAAAATGGCAACAGCGCATGGCGGCCTGGATGGTCACCCATCCAGGTGCCGACCACGCCCAACAGCGCTTAACTTCGTTGATTTCATGGGAACCGATGTATCCACTGCTGCAAGGCCGTTGCCGATAACACACAAGGCTTCTGGTAAAACAACCGTATTGCCGTTTTCCATTACGAGATACTGCTCTTTTATTGTAGTAATTCCATGTCAGTTTGTACGCCTTTTGCAGTTTGAATGTTCTTTCTGTAATGAATATTCGGTTGGATGGTGGTCTCCTAGGTACCAGAAGTGACTGACCTGTTGGTGAAGTTCAGATGTATTTCGCTCACTCTCTTATTGTCTTAGCTGCGTTTTCCTTGTCGAAGAACGCAATTACACCTTCATTTACGTACATACTCCTCAAGCCACTGTACGGTGCGTGCTGCGGTACCCTGTACCACAACCAGTCGTTTCTTTTCCCCTTTCCACTCGAAGATAGAGCGAAGGAAAAACGACTGTCTGTATGCCTCTTTATGAGCCCTAATTTCTCGTACCTTATCTTCGTGTTCCTTACGCGAAATGTCTGTTCTCGTAAGTAGAATCGTTCTACAGCACTGGTTCCCAACCTGGGGATAATTTCTGCCTGAGAGGTAAAATTTAATTTTCTGGAGGGTAAAAACAAAAGGGTCTAGCTGTGTTTCAGTCACGACCCTAAATTATTTTTAAAAGATCGCCTCTATTATCACTGTTTCTTAAGAGTGTACGACTGATTACGTAAGTTACCAGCAATTTCTTTTAAATTTCAAATTCTAGCAATAACGCGTGACACAATGTGGTGTGGGTGGGGGGTGGTTTATAGCTTGTATGGTCATTTTACCCCCATAGTTCACACACTACACATACCGTGTACTTTGTACCACCCACTTCTGAACAGTAAAACTGAGACATATGTGTCACATATGCTTAAATATCTCATAAAAATGCCTCCTCTGAGTTGTACATAGTTCCCACAATAGACCAGCAGTTGCTTCATTATTCACTTTGCAACAGATAAACGAACTAATTGACAACACGATACAGCAGAAACTTCAATGATGTAGGATCTACACAGTATCATTATAATTATTATTATTATTAGTGGCAGTGGTCAGGTATTGAGCATGGACATCTCTAAGTCTTCCAGTTTCTGCCATTTCATAAGTAAGGAGTCCAGCAATGAAGTGATTTACGAACAATAAATGTACGGCGTAAGTTTTAGCGGTTCGACCGTAAATGGGATGTCGCAAGGTCTCTGAGTGGTACAGAGGAAGTTTGCTCTCAATGCAGATAGTTAGCTCTCTTTTATGAGGAGGAATTTTTGGCAGCGCTCGCAATGCAATGAGAATTGCTTCAACATTGCATAAAACAAGGTTGTTAGAAATAAACAGCACCAATTGTGTCAGTGACTCTTTAGTTCGTGCTTAACAAAGCACCCACAAAAGTTTGAATGTTATTAATTATTCATTATCTTAAAAATGTAGGTGTTCAAAGGAAAATATTTTTCATCCTACAATTTAGATAGGCACTAATGCTGATGATGGCAGAAGGAGGTGGGAGAAGCGGGGTAGTAGCTAACATCTGATTACGCTCAGGGGTAATGGTCTCTGCAAGGTTGGGAACCAATGTTCTACAGTCAGCTTCAAATGCCGGTTCTCTAAACATTCTCAGTAGCGTTCCTCGAAAATAAAGTCGCCTCCATTCCAGGGATTCCCATTTGAGTTCCCGAAGCATCTCCATAACAGATGTCTGTTTTTCGAATTTACCGGTATCAATCCAGGAGCCAGACTCTGAATTGCTTCCATGTTTTCCATTAATGCGACTTGGTGCAGATCCCAAACACTCGAGAAGTACTCAAGAGTCGGTCGCACTAGCGTCTGATATTCGGTCTCCTTTACAGATGAATCACACTTTAATAAACTTCTCCCAATAAACCATAGTCGACCATTCGCCTTGCCCACCACAATCCTCTCGTGCTGGTTCCATTTCATATCGTTTTGCAACGTTACGCACAAATATTTAAACGACGTGACTGTGCCAAGCAGGACACTACTAATATTGCGTTCGAACATTACGGGACGGGTTTGTTTGTGGTACTTATCCGCATTAAGTTACATTTTTTACATTAAGAACCAACTACCATTCATCACACCAGTTATAAATTTTATCTAGGTCACTCATCTTCCACACCTTCCTACACACCACAACACCATCAGCAAATAGCTCCAGATTGTCGCTCACCCTGTCTGCGAGATCACTTACGTATGTAGAAAAATAATAGCGATCCTATCCCACTCCTCTGCGGCACTCCTGACGATACCCTTGTCTGTGATGAACACTCGACGTCGATGACAATATTGGGTTCTGTTACTGAAGAAGTTTTCAAGCCACTCACATATCTGGGAACCTATTCCGTACGCTTGTACCTTTGTTAACAGTCTGCAGTGAGGTACCGTGTCAAATGCATTTTGGAAATCTAGGATTATGGGATCTGCCTATTGCCTTTCAATTGGATGAAAGAAACGCAAGAAGACCTGGAACAATTGAAAATCTCAGAGAAAGAATTTAACGGCAGAAAAGAAATCAGAAATAAAATCACAAAGGAGAAAATTGAAGAAGCCTGAAACAAAGAAACAACGGGGACAAAATGGACAGAGGAAACGAAGGAAAAACACAGTGAATTAATGAGAAGGTTTTGGGAAGAAACGAAAAGAGGAAAAGGAAGTGAAGCTGTGATTGGGTCAAGTTTACACGTTTTCCTAAAGGGGAGAAATCGAAAAGAATGTATACAGGTCGTCCCAGCAGGAATGGTCACTATTAAGGGATATGCGAGGAACGATCATTCGGGGCAAAAACGTCAAATAAACATGTGCTTTAAAACGCATACCTCTAGAGCTGTGAGGACTTGTCCATCTTCACCACTGTGGAACACATCTGTTCCAGTGCTCGCAGCTCTTAAGGTGTGCGTTTTAGAGGACGTGTTTACGGGGCTTCTTTGCTCCGAATTATCGTTGCTGTCGTATGACTGAACACTGAGCATTACGTATATACAGGGTAGTCCAGTAATAGTGACCGGGCCAAATATCTCACGAAATAAGCTTCAAAGGAAAAAACTACAAAGAACGAAACTCGTCTAGCTTGAAGAGGCAAACCACATGGCGCTATGGTTGGCCCGCTAGATGGCGCTGTCATAGGTCAAACGGATATCAACTGCGTTTTTTTAAAATAGGAACCCCCATTTTTTATTACATATTCGTGTAGTACGTAAAGAAATATGAATGTTTTAGTTGGACCACTTTTTTCGTTTTTTGATAGGTGGCGCTGTAATAGTCACAAACGTATAAGTACGTGGTATCACGTAACATTCCGCCAGTGCGGACGGTATTTGCTTCGTGATACATTACCCGTGTTAAAATGCACCGTTTGCCAATTTCAGGTAAGATCGATATCGTGTTGATGTATGGCTATTGCGATCAAAATGCCCAACGGGCGTGTGCCATGTATGCTGCTCGGTATCCCGGACGACATCATCCAAGTGTCCGGACCATTCGCCAGATAGTTACGTTATTTAAGGAAACAGGAAGTGTTCAGCCACATGTGAAACGTCACCCACGACCTGCAACAAATGATGATGCCCAAGTAGGTGTTTTGGCTGCTGTTACAGCTAATCCGCTCATCAGTAGCAGACAAATTGCGCGAGAATAGGGAATCTCAAAAACGTCGGAGTTGAGAATGCTACATCAACAGTCGATTGCACCCGTACCATATTTCTGTGCACCAGGAATTGCATGGCGACGACTTTGATCGTCGTGTACAGTTCTGGCACTGGGCACAAGAGAAATTACGGGACGATGACAGATTTTTTTGCACGCGTTCTGTTTAGCGACGAAGCGTCATTCATCAACAGCGGTAACGTAAATCGGCATAATATGCACTATTGGGCAACGGAAAATCCAAGATGGCTGCGACAAGTGGAACATCGGCGACCATGGCGGGTTAATGTATGGTGCGGCATTATGGAAGGAAGGATAATTGGCCCCCATTTTATCGATGGCAGTCTAAAAGGTGCAGTGTATGCTGATTTCCTACGTAGTGTTCTACCGATGTTACTACAAGATGTTTCACTGCATGACAGAATGGCGGTGTACTTCGAACATGATGGATGTCCGGCACATAGCTCGCGTGCGGTTGAAGCGGTATTGAATAGCATATTTCATGACAGGTGGCTTGGTCGTTCACCGGATCTGACGTCCCCGGATCTTTTTCTGTGGGGAAAGTTGAAGGATATTTGCTATCGTGATCCACCGACATCGCCTGACAACATGCGTCAGCGCATTGTCAATGCATGTGCGAACATTACGGAAGGTGAACTACTCGCTGTCGAGAGCAATGTCGTTACACGTATTGCCAGATGCATTGAGGTTGACGGACATAATTTTGAGCATTTATTGCATTAATGTGGTATTTACACGTAATCACGCTGTAACAGCTTGTGTTCTCAGAAATGATAAGTTCACAAAGCTACATGTATCACATTGGAACAACCGAAATAAAATGTTCAAACGTACCTACGTTCTGTATTTTTATTTAAAAAGCCTATGTGTTTCCAACTGTTTGTCTAAAATTGTGAACCATGTGTTTGTGACTATTACAGCGCCATCTATCACAAAGCGAAAAAAGTGGTCCACACATACATTCGTATTTCCTTACGTACTACACGAATATGTAATAAAAAACGGGGGTTCCTATTTTAAAAAAACGCAGTTGATATCCGTTTGACCTATGACAGCGCCATCTAGCGGGCCAACCATAGCGCCATCTAGCGGCCCAACCATAGCGCCATATGGTTTCGCCCTTCAAGCTAGACAAGTTTCGTCCTTTGTAGTTTTTTTGTTTGACGCTTATTTCGTGAGATATTTGGCCCGGTCACGATCAATGGACCACCCTGTATACAGGGTGTTTCAAAAAGAATGACCTGATTCCAAAACTCCATATTCAACGTTCAACGTTAAATAGTGCAAACTTGGAATCAATTGCATAATAGTCATAAAATCTTAAAAGTTTTAGCTACGCTATTACAAATGCTAATGTGTCCCCCAGCAGCAGCACGAACAGCATCTAAACGACAGAACATTCCTCATAAACTTACACAATGTATCTACTTTCATAGGCGTTATGGAAGCTGTTATTGTGTTCTTCACTTCTTATATGTAACGAGGTGAAGCGGAGATGAACACACTTCCCTTCATACATCCCCACAAGAAAAAATCGCAAGGGCTCATGTCTTGGATACCAAAAATACAGGGCAGTATTTCGTGGTCCCTGACACCCTATCCGGCGTTCAGGCAGAGTGTTATTGAGAAACTGACGTATGTTGTTGTGCCAATGTGGTGGAGCTCCATCCTGTTGGAAAATGAAGTCATCAGAGTCGCCCTGAAGTCGTGCAAAAGCCAATTCTGCAGCATTTGAAGACAGCTCATTCTAGTCACAGTGTTTTCCTCGAAAAACAAGGGACCTACTTTTTCACTAGAAGTGGCACAAAAAAGTTCACTTAGGTGAGGCTCTTTCGTGCAGGCGGGTCAGTCCCGAAACGCCGACAAGATGCACTCTGGACAGAAATCGCTGAGTCACTTTTTGCAAACAGCAGGACGCAAAACAGCTTCTGTTGAATGGACGCCATCTTACTTCTGATTCCGAATTGAGTAGACATCTTACAGCGATTTGCTGAAACTGTTGGCCGCACCCATTCAGATAACACACATTAAAAATCCTGCGAACGTATCGAAAACTTCTACACGAAAAAATTTAAAAATATGGATATATTTATTCACAGGCAGTTTTAAAAAAAGGCCTTCAATTTTTTAAATTTTTTTCTTGTAGAAGTTTTCGACATATAAATACAAATGTATAAATTCTTTTGTGTAGTAGTTTCCGATACGTTTGCACACAATTTTCTTCAGAATTTTTTATGTACATGACTACCGCTTGTTTGGACTCGCTGTTATTATAGTAATATCTGTGAATGATTTAGGGAGTGCGCTAGTCGACAGCTCTAACCAACAATACTTCCGACAAATTTTCTCCTTCCGGTATTACGACCGGGCTCCGATAGCTCGTCGGCTGTTACGATAGTACCTGCGATACTGGAGTGGGCGCTCTACTCGGAGCTCCGACTCATTCGCCGCTTAACCGGATCCGAAGGCCAGGTGTAGCGCTGAGTTGCCACTGATGAGTGAGTGTGGGAAAACCGGGCGGCCAGTCGTCCCATCTTAGGACGCGTCCATTGACAGGGGCGCGGTGTGAGGAAACAGTCGATTAGGCCGCGAGGCCGGTGATTACGGAAATACGCAGCGCGGCCTTGGCGTTTATGCCGGAGACGCTTTTCCCTCCCCGAAGGCTAATGCCGTTGGTATGGGATGAGAGCGAAGGTACTTACCACGCAAGTGACGCCTAGGACATGGTGGTGTCTTAATGTCTAATGTTCGTTAACTACCGACACAACGTGGAACCCTTTACATCCGGCAGCGGTTAGAAGTTCGTTGACATCGAGTTCACAGTTGGATTACGATGTGAGTGCAGACTCGCTGAAGCTTTCTTAAAGAAATTACTTTGACATTGGCCTGAATGTAGGTAAACCAGCGAAAAATTAAGTCAGAAGGGTCTGAAATGGAGTTTGCCTGTCTGACGACTTTCAGGGGCAGCAAAATTTTGATTTTCAGTACTTTATATAATGATTGACCGAGTCTAAAACACTGCTATAACCTACTCGTTAAGAAGTATAATCTTATATAAAATCTTCAACACAGTAAGATGAATATTACGTGTGGAAACTGTGCGTATGTCCTAAGGCAGCGACATTTCGATACCGGACTGTCAGTCATCTTCAAGTGAACCTTCGAAGACTCGGCCGTTGGCGCATTCTGTCGTCTTCGATTACAACAAATCATGGAGATGATGGGGTTCCACGAGCTGTCCAACTGGTAGCCACTATCACAGTTCATCAGCTTTTCCGCCAGGCGTATTTCCACGGACTCTTTAATAATGGAGCCTCAAAAAGAGGTTGCTGTGATCAGAACCATAATTCTACCATACTCCATTGAATATCCAGTGGAAATACAGTGTTCTGAAATAGCGCACTGTGAAAGAACGCTGCACTGAGAATCGACGTTGCACTAGCCTTTTGGAACCAAGCAAGACCGCTATTGCCGAGAACTGCGTTTCCACTGGACATTCAATGGAGTATGATAGAACAATGATTTTGACCAAAGCGACATCTTTATGGGACACCATTATTAAAGAATCCGTGGAAATACGCCTGGCGGAAAAGCTGATGGCCGGCCAGAGTGGCCGAGCGGTTCTAGGCGCTACAGTCTGGAACCGCCCGACCGCTACGGTCGTAGGTTCGAACCCTGCCACGGGCATGGATGTGTGTGATGTCCTTAGGTTAGTTAGGTTTAAGTAGTTCTAAGTTCTAGGGGACTGATACCTCAGAAGTTAAGTCCCATAGTGCTCAGAGCCTTTTGAACCATTTTGAAAGCTGATAGACCGTGATAGCAGCTACCATCTGGACAGTGCGTGGAACCCCATCATCCCCATGGTTTTCTCTAATCGAAGATGACAGAGTCCGCCAAACGGCCGCGGCGAGCTGTAGCACAGAGGACAGCTGAGTTCCGCGGTTCCACTAGCGAGGGCGCTACCGTCGGGAAGACTGGTCTGTCCGACAACTTGATTTTGACGCATACACGGGGTACCCGCACCGCGCTAAACATTGTGGGACGGAGCAAGTCTTTGATGGCTCATCTGGAAATGACTGTTCACGTGCCAAGTGGAAATATCGTGGTATGAATCAGACCGGGACCAGCTGCAAGCCCGAAATTTGTTTGAACAAGAAGACCCAGGATAAATTCATCCACTACTGGAGAGTGAGAGCGCTTAGCGACTTCCAATAAACTTTACATTTCATTTGAACCATTACGAAATTTTTCCTCTCACACCTCCCACACAATGACGAAAGACAAAAAGTGCATAATTTACTACATTTCGGCTGTTCATTCAACAAAACTTTAGCGTCAGACACGACGTTTTGATTTGTTACTTCTTTACTACTTCTTTCCTATTAACTCGCAACGTATTTGATAGGCAGTATCCATATATGTCACTGAATGTAGCGGCAAAATTATATCATTGTGCTACGCATGGTTCAGAAGATATGACGTCGTAATCATTGAGACGCTTTTGCTTAAATCAGAACGCAAATTACTCAAGAGTATACTAATGCAGTGTTTGATAATATGAAAGTCTACCGTTTTCCAACTAGCTGTAAACGTGATTTAAACTTTTTCTCTCTTACATGCTTACCGTCAAAACTTAACATATTAGCTCATTTGCAACCAGACGCCTTAAACTGTCACATAAGTGGGAGTTGGATTCTTTAAAAAATTGGGGGAGGGGGGCGGGGTTACTGGTACTAAATCACTGACTATCGCAGCAGCTTGACGCTTGAAGTGGTGTAAAAAGCGACGCTGCTGGAAACGAGTGATCTGCAGTGATGAATCACGCTATACCCCGTGGCAATCCGATGGTGTTTCAGTTTGGCGGATACCTGTAGGACATTACCTGCCAACGTGCGTAGTGGCTTCAGTGAAGTATGGAGCGGGTGGTGTTACAGTATTGAGTGCTCTCGTAGTTAGGTTGCAGTCCCCTCATTGAGCTTAAGGAAACGCTAAATGCGGAAGGATGTGACCCCATTTTACCTCTCTGTGAACTGGGCACAGTAGAGGAAAAGTTCGAATACGATGACTTTATCAGCACGACAATGCCCTCTGCTGTATAGCAGCATTTGTGAGACCTGGTTTGTGGACGATAACGTTCCTGAAATGGACTGGCTTGCGCAAACCCACAACTTGAACCCAATGGAACACCTCTGCAACGAATTAGTGTCAAGTTCACTTGAGACCCCAGCGTCCAGCATCATTGCCATCTCCAGTTTCGGCTCTTGAGAAGGAGTGGGCTGCCATTCCTCCACACAAATTCAGACACTCCAGCAGAGTTCAGGCCAGCGTAAAGCCAGAGGGCCGACACACCTCATATTAATCTCCACTAATAGGTATCCCCTTACTCGAGATCGGGTAGCTGAAGTCTCGTTTCACTTCCTGGTCCTCGACACAATTTTAATCTGTCAGAAAGATTCGTTAAAGCATATACACTCCTGGAAATGGAAAAAAGAACACATTGACACCGGTGTGTCAGACCCACCATACTTGCTCCGGACACTGCGAGAGGGCTGTACAAGCAATGATCACACGCACGGCACGGCGGACACACCAGGAACCGCGGTGTTGGCCGTCGAATGGCGCTAGCTGCGCAGCATTTGTGCACCGCCGCCGTCAGTGTCAGCCAGTTTGCCGTGGCATACGGCTCCATCGCAGTCTTTAACACTGGTAGCATGCCGCGACAGCGTGGACGTGAACCGTATGTGCAGTTGACGGACTTTGAGCGAGGGCGTATAGTGGGCATGCGGGAGGCCAGGTGGACGTACCGCCGAATTGCTCAACACGTGGGGCGTGAGGTCTCCACAGTACATCGATGTTGTCGCCAGTGGTCGGCGGAAGGTGCACGTGCCCGTCGACCTGGGACCGGACCGCAGCGACGCACGGATACACGCCAAGACCGTAGGATCCTATGCAGTGCCGTAGGGGACCGCACCGCCACTTCCCAGCAAATTAGGGACACTGTTGCTCCTGGGGTATCGACGAGGACCATTCGCAACCGTCTCCATGAAGCTGGGCTACGGTCCCGCACACCGTTAGGCCGTCTTCCGCTCACGCCCCAACATCGTGCAGCCCGCCTCCAGTGGTGTCGCGACAGGCGTGAATGGAGGGACGAATGGAGACGTGTCGTCTTCAGCGATGAGAGTCGCTTCTGCCTTGGTGCCAATGATGGTCGTATGCGTGTTTGGCGCCGTGCAGGTGAGCGCCACAATCAGGACTGCATACGACCGAGGCACACAGGGCCAACACCCGGCATCATGGTGTGGAGAGCGATCTCCTACACTGGCCGTACACCACTGGTGATCGTCGAGGGGACACTGAATAGTGCACGGTACATCCAAACCGTCATCGAACCCATCGTTCTACCAATCCTAGACCGGCAAGGGAACTTGCTGTTCCAACAGGACAATGCACGTCCGCATGTATCCCGTGCCACCCAACGTGCTCTAGAAGGTGTAAGTCAACTACCCTGGCCAGCAAGATCTCCGGATCTGTCCCCCATTGAGCATGTTTGGGACTGGATGAAGCGTCGTCTCACGCGGTCTGCACGTCCAGCACGAACGCTGGTCCAACTGAGGCGCCAGGTGGAAATGGCATGGCAAGCCGTTCCACAGGACTACATCCAGCATCTCTACGATCGTCTCCATGGGAGAATAGCAGCCTGCATTGCTGCGAAAGGTGGATATACACTGTACTAGTGCCGACATTGTGC
Source organism: Schistocerca cancellata (assembly GCF_023864275.1). Lineage (NCBI taxonomy): Eukaryota > Metazoa > Arthropoda > Insecta > Orthoptera > Acrididae > Schistocerca > Schistocerca cancellata. Next base: position 253,352,883 of record NC_064634.1, read on the forward strand.
ATGCTCTGTTGCCTGTGTCTATGTGCCTGTGGTTCTGTCAGTGTGATCATGTGATGTATCTGACCCCAGGAATGTGTCAATAAAGTTTCCCCTTCCTGGGACAATGAATTCACGGTGTTCTTATTTCAATTTCCAGGAGTGTATTTAGGTGGAGGGTAAAATATATATTCTTTGTACTTTAGACGCTAAAGTGAGACTGTGTGACTGACAGCGATCGTTTTGTTTACTTCGCAGGTGTCCCCGGCTTCAGGTGCTGGTCGCGCCAAGATGTCGTGAGGGCTACTTCCTGTGTTGCTTCCCCCGCATCTACGACGACAACTAGTTTCCTTTTAATTATTTGTGTGTCATTTATGGATGCCTGATGTTCCTGACACACAAATCAATGCTGTGTGTTGTTTTTACTGATTTGTTTTGTAATACGTGCAATGTGTGTGATTGCTATATTATCCGATTAAGTGTTACACGTACTGTTTTGGGGATAAGCATATTTTGATGTGTTTCCAGGGGTTTATGGTATAAACAGTCAAGTGAAAAATTTCTCTGGTGTGGACAGTTTAAAGAAATTCTAGTCTTGTCTGTGCAGTAATTTACTATCAGTGTTCTTGTCAAGTAACAGCTACATAATGCATGTTAAATTTCGAATCAAAACAATTTATACTGCGTGTTGAATTTTGTTCGCAACTTCGTATTTGCGGTTTCTTCTCGATGCAATAAATTTCATATTCAAGAAGTAAAGACTGTGCTATGCGGGTGTATATTGCTCAAACTGTGTTGTGAAATGAGTTATTTTAACTTACAAACTTCCATATAAACAGAAAAATTGTGATTAATAATATTTCCGTCATATATCTGTTGCTGTGTGCCATTGAGTGAACGACTGCCTAAAATATTTTCTCATTCGAAAAGAATTTGATAATGATGAATGCATGTTAACATTAAAACATAATCTAAGTAATTGATATTTTGACGATAAGAATTAATGACGAATAAATGATTTACTACATCTCCTCATGTTCAGTATTGTTTTCGTGACTTGTGTTGTTGATGTCAGTAACGTTCTGTGTTTTATACATTTAAAATTAGATAATGAAATTACTCACTTTCTGAGCATAGCACATATTCCGTATTGTCGATAAATGATTAACAAATATGTCATGAATACATTAACACAACGAGTTCGCCGCGCGGTATTAGCCGAGCGGTCAAAGGCGCTGCAGGTATGGACTGAGCGGCTGGTCCCGGCGGAGGTCGAGTCCTCCCTCGGGCATGGGTGTGTGTGTTTGTCCTTAGGATAATTTAGGTTAAGTAGTGTGTAAGCTTAGGGACTGATAACCTTAGCAGTTAAGTCCTATAGGATATCACACACATTTGAACAGTTTGAACAACAAGCACGTAAGAACGAAGAGGCAAAACAAAATCTGTCTGGTTTTTTTATTCTCGGAAAGTAAATAACCAGAAATGGTTGCACGGTCGCCATAAGCTGTTCAGGACGTAAGTATATTTAGCGTGGTATGCATAAATTGGCTGAGAATTACAGTACTGTATGATTACAATATTGAACAAATCAGTAGAGACAGTAGCATCATAAAATATCTGCAAGTACACAACCGGAGCGACCTCAAGTGAACTGACTACATAAAACAGAAGTAGAGAAATGAAAATGCCAGACTAATATTGTTGGTCAGCCTCGGACTCCTAGCAATTCACAGTAATGGAAAAGATAGATAAGATGCAGCGTATAGTGGCATGTACGCAATTGTTTATTCGGCATGAGATGCTAAAAACTCCACTCATATTAGAAGCTACAAGTAATGTATTGCTTCTCACGAAGCGATTTACTGTTGAAAATAATCCGAGAGAGTACATTCTGAACAGCACATTCCTCCCACATACGTTTCGCAGAATGACGACAGAGCTAGTATGAACGTTTACCGACAAACATTCTCTCCACGCGCCTATAGCGAATGGAACAGGGATGAACTTTATATGACAGGGGTTCTTTCCACCACATACTGTAAGAAGTTTCAATAGTATCTGTTTTAAACAGCACCAAGCCTGCTGTAAGCATCTGACTCGAAATTATGACTACATTTGTCGGTTTCATCCACGTACTGGAATTCCAAAGTTTGTATTTTTGTTGTGTAGACGAACCCAGTGGTGATATGAATGTCTGTGTGGGGCGGGACTGTCATTCCAAGTTGCACATTGTATATTGCCTCCACTATTTGGCAATAATAAACTGTCCTCCTTTGAACAGTTTTTCGATGTCATCCATGAATCCTATCAGGTGAGGACATCATACTATGCTGCAAAGCTCGCAGAAGAGGAATAATTGTTACGTAAGCAGATTCTTTTAGTAGATTTGTCCGGTGCAATTCTCACCTCGCAAGGAAGTAATCCATAGTGCTGGAAACAGCAGTCTGTAGGAGGTAATCACGTTATTTAGAACACAAAACACACTGAGTGATGAATAATTATTACTAACTCATATGAGGGAGGTTACAATACAATGCACTGTTCCATTAATAAAACGCAGAAGTGTGCTTGACATGTTATGTTGAGTTCGTGTGTAGGCAGCATGGTAATAGAGTTTCAGCCGTTTTTTGCGCTGGGTCTGTGTCCACTGTGACGATAACGCAACACTAGTAATTTTTTGTGGCATGAGAGTACTGTATATGTTATGTAGAGTTTTTGTGTAGGCAGTGTAGTAATGGAGTTCCACATGTTTTTACACAGAACAATAATGCAACATAATTGTTTTAGCAAACAAACTATCATCAATTTCTTCGAATTTACTGCTGTTTTCCATCTTGGACAATAAATTATACTAATGATAAATTATAGCAATAAGAGCCCCAGGGCAGTTGTAGTTCGGTAATCGCAGAACTCTTCTAGTATATGTATGAGAATACGATCATCGAACTGAGAAGAAGAGCAGTTTGCAGAAAGCCGGACGTCGGCACTAATACATCCTATACGCAAAAAAGGAGATGTTGTAGTCTGGGAACTGCACAGAAATATCGTTAATACCAGTGACCTATAACGTATTCTCAAAAGCAATGCTGATAAGACAGGAAAACAATGAAATCCACAAACTGGTGAGTACCAAGAAGGCTGCAGAAAGGGGAGATTACGCGCAGAACTAATTTTGAATATGAAACTGGTGACCGGGTATCATACACAAAGAAGCAAGAATTTAGTGCACACATTCGTAGACTTCAAGAAAGCTTCTAATCCAGTAGGTAGACAAAGACTGTTCCAAATTTTAAAGGAGATAAGTTCGGACGGAAAATCCAATGAACTAGTTAAACAGACCTTAACCAACACAACACCCAAGATCAAGTTCAGAGGAAAGCTTTCAGAAGAAGTTTAAATAAAGCTTTCAGAAGATTAAAACCGGGATGAGACTGGGGCGGACTCTCCCCTATGCCCTTTAGCCGTGTACTGGATAAAGCGATCAGAGAATGGCGACGAGAAATGAAAGGAAAGAGTGTAATACTACTGGGCCGCAAGGAAAAAGAAATATAGCAAGATTGTCTAGCATTCGCAGACAATAATGCGATATTGTCGGAATATTAGAAGAAGCGGTTAAACAAATCACGCAACTACGGAGACAAGTGACTAAAGCAGGCCAACAGATCCCTATTGAGAAGACACAGTATATGACAAACATCAAGGCAGGTCCTAGACGGATGGCAGCAGGAGGGAAGATTCATGAGGCGGACATATTGAAACACATGAGAGATTGGATAGAAACTAGGCTTGCAGAAAAGGAAGCAATGGGAGCATTAATAAAAAAAAAACGAGTTTAACATACAAACTAATTATGAACATCTAAAGTATGAAGAATGTTTAAGAAAAATATTTCGATCAGTGTAAAACTGAGACATTACCAGACAGTGATCCTCCCTGAAGCATTAACGCAGTAGAAACTCTTAACCTAGTAACAGTAGTGCTTAAGAGATTAGAACTGGTGGAACGAAGGATTCTCAGAAGGATATTGGGACCTCGAAGAACGGAAGATGATCAATTTAGAAGACGAACTTGCCAAAAACTGTTTACCAAAACAGGGAGATCCTGGAATATATTCCGGAAAAGAAGGGGCGTGTTCTTCGGACATATCCTTAGAATGGACGAGAGGAGGTTAACACAGCAAATAATACAGTTTCTGGTGAACAAGAGAACCAAAGCACGCTGGATCCAAGGAGTACAAAAGGATCTGGAAGAAATGGGAATACACCCGAATTGGAGATATACAACGGAGTGTTTTTAAATAAAAAATCGAGGGCTTCACAGGCTTCGGCGACAGAGCTAGACCCAGAATGAAACCGAGAGAAGAGCGAAGAATGATGCTAAATGTGAGAATGAAAGAATATTGGACAAAGATAAGTACCAGAAGAAACGAAGCCGACGCGAATTAACGTGTTCCCCAGATGGCCGAAACGAAAAAATATGAAAAGGGACGGATAATTTCAAGCTATTTAGTGTGGCGGTCGCAAGTGTGTGTTATGTTACATCAGAACCAACTTTGATTGCGTAGGTTTTAGGTTAAGACGAACCAAGCAGTTTACATTAGCAGCAGTCGATTTGGAACAGATCGATTGGTCGAAATTAATCCACGATTTATGAAAAGCGCGGCGAATTGAATACAATTATTTCACAAACTTACTTTTAAAGAGATAGTAGGTTTTAGACATTACTTGTTGCAGATGGCTACGTCCTCCACGAGTGAATTCGTCCACTCTGCTGTCAGGTTTATCCATCGCAACGACACAGCAGTAGAAACACCCCCCTCAAAGACATCAATACGATATGAGTTAGTTGTCTTAATTTATCCTGTGTCCTTAATGAAATTTAAATCAGTGTAGCTGGATGGAGTTTGAACGCCACTCCTCCTTAATGTGTCCAGTACCCTCAATCTGCACCACTTCGCTCGGAAAATCACAAATAGACAAATCTCTTTCGTTTGTAGGGCAGGAAATATCGCTACATAATTGTGATAACTAGGAAAAGTGAGGGGGATTTCCGTTTAACGTGGCGTCGACGCCAAGATCATTCGTGACGAAGCACAAATTCAAGTTCGAGAAGCATGGGGGTGAAAATTGGACTCTGCTCATAGTAATTAGGTGACAGATCCTTTTGCCCGATGGGGCGATGTGAATATTTTCTTGTAAATGACTCAGTACAGTGCTGTTAGTTCTCTGTTCCGCGGTGCGCGGAGTGGCCGCGCGGTTAGAGGCGCCATGTCACGAACTGCGCTATCCTTCCCGCCGGAGGTTCGAGTCCTCCCTCGGGCATGGGCGTGTGTTGTCCTTAGAGTATGTTAGTTTAAGTAGCGTGTAAGTCTAGGGACCGATGACCTCAGCAGTTTGGTCCCTTACGAATTCACACACAATCGAATTGATCTCTGTTCCGCACGTGATGCTGTATTCTTCTGCCCGAATTCAGGTTTAACCCACGCTACTCTGTCCTGTGCAACCCTCTGGAGCTCCCAATAACTTCATCCATTTTAATCTGCTTGTGGTATTTACTTATCCCTTGGTCTGCCTCTACAATTTTTCCGGCTTCCGCCCCCCCCCCTCCCACCCAAACACACACACACACACACACACACACACACACACCTCCATAACCCTTCACAACCTAACTTACGATTACTTCGTGCCTTCGGATGCGTCCTGTCAACAGATCCCTTCTTTTAGTCAAATTGTGCCATAAATTTCTTTTTTCCCCAGTTCCATTCAGTCTCTCTTCATTAGTTACGTAATCTTCAGCATTCTTCTGTAACACGACATTTCAAAAGCTTCTGTTCTCTTTTTGTCTGAATTGTTTATTGTCCACGCTCCACTGACGTGCAAGTCTACTCTCTATACAACTATATTCAGAAAAGACTTCCCAACTCTTACAATTATATTATATGTTAACAAATTCTTCTTTTTGAGAAATGTTTACGTGTTATAGACCAGAAATGTTTTCGTGTTATAGCCAGTACACATTTTATATTCTCTCTGCATCGTCCGTCATCAGTTTTTTTCCTGCCTGCTTTTAGTGACTCATTTTCTAAATTAATTCCTTCGTTATTACTTGATTTAAATCGTCTACATTTTATTACCCTTGTTTTACTTTTCTTGACCATCATCTTTTAACACCTTTTTGAGACACTACCCCTTCCGTTCAGACGCTTTTCCTAATGCTTTGCTGTGTCTGACAGAGTTACCATTTCATCAGCTAATCTCGAAGTTAATATTTCTTCTCCCTGAACTTTAATTCCCTCTCCAAATTTCTGCTTGGTTTCCTTTACTGCTTGCTCATAATAAATATTGAATAACACCAGAGGGAGAGAGTACGAGGCCTGTCTCACTTCCTTCTCAATCATTGCTTCCCTTTCTCATGTCATTCGACTCTTATAACCGAAGTCCGGTTTCTGTACAAGCTGTAAACAACCTTTGGCTCCTGTATTTTATCACTGCTACTTTCTGAATTCCAAAGAATGTATCCCAGTTATCATTCTCAACAGCTTTCTCTAAACCTACTGATGCTATGAATGTTCGTTCTTCTTTAACTTATCTTATAAGATGTTTCGTAGGGTCGGTATTGCCTCGCGACTTAGTTCATTCCCTCGGAACCCAAACTGACCTTCACCAAGGTGGCTTCTGCCAGTTTCTCCGTTCTTCTGTAAATAATTCGTTCCAATACTTTGCTGCAGCACGTCAAAATTACGATAAATGTCATAAAACGTAAAGTGATGGTTAATCAAATGTACCAGCCACTTCTTAAAAAGGTAGTTGTGTGACTACACATCATTTATATCTTTCTAGCAGACTACTTACTTCTATTCCTGACTTCCTGTACAGTATAAAAGGAGGATGTCCGGGAGAAAAAGTTTTCAACCACATTTTACATCATTACTGGTGCTTGTCAGACGTTAGGGACAGATTTTCAATGAATCTTATTACAGCGTAACCCATGCCTTAGATCAGAAGTTGGGTTCACTAGAGGAAACTGCAGATTATCGTATTTGCGAATACTTTGAAAGAAAAGAGACGTATGGCTGGTAAACTTCGAGGGGGAGTATTACCCGCCTGCTTGGAAAAGGTTTTCTTCCCTCACTTACAATGACTCCTTTCCTCGCGACGTGTGACTGTTGAGTCTTTAGCCAATGTGACTGTGTCTGATGTGTATATACTATATGCACAACGTGTACTATCTGGCCTAAGGTGCTCGGACACCTATTAGTGGGCTTTAATATAGGGTGTATATCCCTTTAATATAGGCTTTAGTATAGGGTGTCTACCCTTCGCATTTACGGCCGCTTGAACTCTGCTGCAGACACTTTCAATGGGGTGTCTCGATGTCTGTGGAGGAATGGCAGCCCATTCTTCTTCAAGACCAGAAACCAGAGAAGTTAGTGATGTAGGACACCGGGGTTTGGAACGAAGTGGACGTTCTCACTCATCCCAGAGGTGCTCCATTGGGTTAAAGTCGGAACTCCGGGCAGACCAGTCCAATTCAGTATTTTCATTATCCACAAACTATTGCTTCATAGATGCTGCTTATGAGAGGGTCTGTGGTCACGGTGATACAATCGTCGTCTCTGAACCGTTCCCCTTCTGTACACAGTACACATTGCTGTAAAATCTGTTGATATCCTTCCACATTTAGCGTCTTCTTAAGCGCAATAAGGGTACCACACCCTGACCGCGAGAAACACCCCTGTACTGTAACGCCACTTACCCTGGAACTTCACTACTAGAATTGCAAATGGTTGCAGGTAACGTTCTCCGGTGATTTGCCAAATTCAAACCTTTCCATTGGATTGCTTCTGGCTATAGTATTATTAATCACTCCAAATCATTCATTCAATGTCCAGTGGTGGCGCTCTTTACACCAAGCGTCTTTTAGCGTTGATTACAGAAATGTGTGGCTTATGAGGAAAAGCTCGACCACTGCGCCCACTTTTTTAACGCTCTATGCCAGTTGGACCTCTGGCAACAGTTTGGAACATGATTCTTTCTCTGACTTCATTCGATTTTTAATCGCTCTCCTCAGTGCTCGACGATCCCTATCCACGAGTACCCGTCTGCCTGGTGTTGGTTTAACTGTGGTAGTTCTTCGAATAGACTTTGGTAGGTTTAAAATGGATGAGATGTCACTGACAGCTTTATTAGTCAGGTGACATCCAATGACTAGTCCACGCTCGAAGGCACTGCAAGCTCTCTCCTGACTGACCCATTCTATTGTTGCTGCTTCTTTACTGACAACACAGACCTCCCCTCCTTCTATAATTCTGTCATGTCCATCTGTCGTGATGCATAATATTGGTTAATAGTTACATTGGGGTATGCGAGTACTTTTGATCAGCTGGTGTAGTTCTTGTTTTATACATTCACCTACACTCAAAAGCGAAGAGTAGTGCTGGGGAGAACTGACACCATGAATCCTGCAGGGCTGTCCATAAATCTGTAAGAGTACGAGGGGTTGGAGATCTCTTCTGAACAGCACGTTGCAAGGCATCCCAGATATGCACACTGATGTTCATGTCTGGGGAGTCTGGTGGTCAGCGGAAGTGTTTAAACTCAAAAGAGTGTTCCCGGAGCCACTATGGACGTGTGGGACGTCGCATTGTCCTGCTGGCATTGGCCAAGTCCGTCGGAATGCACAACGGACATGAATAGATGCTTACATATGTGTCACCTGTCAGAGTCATATCTAGACGTATCAGGGGTCCCATATCAATCCAACTGCAAATGCCCCACACCATTACAGAGCCTCCACCAGCTTGAACAATCCTCTGCTGACATGCGGGGTCTATGGATTCATGATGTTGTCTCCATACCCTGCATACGTCCATCTGATCGATACAAGTTGAAACGAGACTCATCTGACCAGGCAACATGTTTCCAGTCATCAACAGTCCAGTGTCAGTGTTGGCAGGCCCAGACCGAGAAGTAAATCTTTGTGTCATGCAGTGATCAAGGGTACACGACTGGGCCTTCGGCTCCCAGAGCCCATATTGATGATGTTTCGCTGAATGGTTCGCACACTGACACATGTTGGTGGCCCATGACTGAAATCTGCAGCAATTTGTCTGTATCCATGCTAAAAGCTATACTGCCTTTATACGGCATTATCTTCGAATTAATTGGTTTCTCCAGACAAATAATGCGACACTGATTATACACTCCTGGAAATGGAAAAAAGAACACATTGACACCGGTGTGTCAGATCCACCATACTTGCTCCGGACACTGCGAGAGGGCTGTACAAGCAATGATCACACGCACGGCACAGCGGACACACCAGGAACCGTGGTGTTGGCCGTCGAATGGCGCTAGCTGCGCAGCATTTGTGCACCGCCGCCGTCAGTGTCAGCCAGTTTGCCGTGGCATACGGAGCTCCATCGCAGTCTTTAACACTGGTAGCATGCCGCGACAGCGTGGACGTGAACCGTATGTGCAGTTGACGGACTTTGAGCGAGGGCGTATTGTGGGCATGCGGGAGGCCGGGTGGACGTACCGCCGAATTGCTCAACACGTGGGGCGTGAGGTCTCCACAGTACATCGATGTTGTCGCCAGTGGTCGGCGGAAGGTGCACGTGCCCGTCGACCTGGGACCGGACCGCAGCGACGCACGGATGCACGCCAAGACCGTAGGATCCTACGCAGTGCCGTAGTGGACCGCACCGCCACTTCCCAGCAAATTAGGGACACTGTTGCTCCTGGGGTATCGGCGAGGACCATTCGCAACCGTCTCCATGAAGCTGGGCTACGGTCTCGCACACCGTTAGGCCGTCTTCCGCTCACGCCCCAACATCGTGCAGCCCGCCTCCAGTGGTGTCGCGACAGGCGTGAATGGAGGGACGAATGGAGACGTATCGTCTTCAGCGATGAGAGTTGCTTCTGCCTTGGTGCCAATGATGGTCGTATGCGTGTTTGGCGCCGTGCAGGTGAGCGCCACAATCAGGACTGCATACGACCGAGGCACACAGGGCCAACATCCGGCATCATGGTGTGGGGAGCGATCTCCTACACTGGCCGTACACCACTGGTGATCGTCGAGGGGACACTGAATAGTGCACGGTACATCCAAACCGTCATCGAACCCATCGTTCTACCATTCCTAGACCGGCAAGGGAACTTGCTGTTCCAACAGGACAATGCACGTCCGCATGTATCCCGTGCCACCCAACGTGCTCTAGAAGGTGTAAGTCAACTACCCTGGCCAGCAAGATCTCCGGATCTGTCCCCCATTGAGCATGTTTGGGACTGGATGAAGCGTCGTCTCACGCGGTCTGCACATCCAGCACGAACGCTGGTCCAACTGAGGCGCCAGGTGGAAATGGCATGGCAAGCCGCTCCACAGGACTACATCCAGCATCTCTACGATCGTCTCCATGGGAGAATAGCAGCCTGCATTGCTGCGAAATGTGGTTATACACTGTACTAGTGCCGACATTGTGCATGCTCTGTTGCCTGTGTCTATGTGCCTGTGGTTCTGTCAGTGTGATCATGTGATGTATCTGACCCCAGGAATGTGTCAATAAAGTTTCCCCTTCCTGGGACAATGAATTCACGGTGTTCTTATTTCAATTTCCAGGAGTGTAGATGGTTATCGCCAGAGTGTATATTAGCAGACCAACAAATGCGGTTAGACGTCACTGATGATGCAACCTCGTGATAAAATCAGAGAATTTAGAAAGTGATTCAGCTAAGGAACGTGGTATGAAACCAGTATTTGCAACTCACTCATGCCACTGCTAGGTATTTCTCCAGTATTTGTAATGCATTCTGTCTTGATGCCATGTCACAAATTCTGCACTATATCCACTGGGTTATGGGCGAAGGTTGATTGAGAAGATCACAAACAGTAGATAGTGTGCTCATTGAGGTCATAAGAAATGTACACGGGCTTTTCAGATCTCTAGTGTTACGTTCTCCACTAGAAATGATGTCTATGATTTGGAATCAAGTCTTTCCGTTCAACCACATACCTGCGTTGTATCCGATGAAGAAGTCCTTTAATGATTACAGCCACTAGTGAATCATATTTCTGGCACTCTCATATCTCGACACAAGTTACCTTTTTCGAAACTATCTGCTAGAGCAAAACTTTAAATAGTCCCTATGCCTCTTGCAACTGCTGCCATTTTGCAGCTTTGTGCATGTGATCATTCCAATTTAAGTCGGAACTGAGCAGAAGTCAGAGAGAAGTATATCTACCACCGTCTGCAACCCATGTAGAAACAGAGTGACCTGACTTAGTGTGACAGCACCGTGTTTTGACCCTTCAGTGGAAATGAGAACATGTTGGAGCTCCACCAACAGTGTAGAATGTGTAAGGTCACCGCCAAACGAATCCTGCTCCTGCAACACGAGGTAGTATAAAAGACAGTACAGGAATATCTAGTGCTGCAAGGGTGTATATATGGTACATGTGATTATGCTGTCTGTCTTCACGGTATATGTACGAGTGTCTGGCGGTCGATAGCTATATGCATGATGCAAAAGCTGCGCTTTTGTACGGCGCAGGATACGGATTATGTGTTTACTACATCGATACAGTATGTGGAGATCAGTTTCATGCTGAAATAATCAAGCTTCCGTACTCAGTGACAGAGTAGTGTAATTGAGCAAGAGTCTTTCCATATTTGACGACCTGTAGGTCACTTTTGCGGGGTTTAACTATCAGTGCAATATGGCGACCTGTAAAAAATAGTTTTGCCGCTGAAAGTCTCGTCCTCAGAAAGAAAAAGGCAGACAGTGCTTCCACACCAGCAGCATCAGTAATTTGGCAAGTAAATTCAGTAAGAGCTGATTAGAATGATTCATTCATTTGCAAAACAACCTTTATGCTGGGACATAGGAGCCTCTACATAGCGGTGAGAACGTTTGCGTTTTGGAGATGTTTGTTGAAAGCAGAACTTAGTGATTTCCAGGAAGGGAAACATGTGATGGACGGGGTGCATTCAGGGTTATTCTGGGCTAGTTTCGTAAACAGGTTCTGTTAGGACAAGAATTCCCATGCAGACAAGCTGTGACATCACGAAAGCTCCTGCAGAAGCGACCGTTAACTATTTTAGCAGCACTTTAGGATTTCCGAGAGGTGGACTGGGTCTTATTTACATAACCATGTGACGTCAGTATAATATTGAGAACCTTTTAGCTGCGCCTATGATAGTGAGTTGCTAAGCAAACATTTCGCAGCAATGCGTCAACTACGCTGGGCGGGTAAACACATGCATTTCTAGATACATCTCGCATGTCCCGTTAGAATCGCTAGGAGCAATGCAGCCTGTGTTATTCTGGGAAGCATTACAACACATTTCTATAGCGGGTTCAGAGAGAGCAAGAGACTTGGCTCTTATTTACATCGACATGTGACGTCAGTATAACATTGAGAAACTTTTATCTGTGGCTACGATGATGAGTCACACAGCAATTAGGTCTTTGCTGAACCGCAGTCAGAGAGGCATCGAGCCATCAACTGTAATCACATGTGTGGCCTAGAGGCGTCTCGCATATGGGACAGGCATGAGCACACTAGACAGTGTGCACGCCTTGGAGTTCTGTAGGGGGCCATTCACTGATGCGTCACAGTTGACGGTACTTCAAAAAAACATTTACGTGCAATGAGCGTTTGTGCACTGCATTATTTACAGCTGTTTAAGCGTTGTGGGCATGTCTGCAGAACCTTTTACATACATTATTTTGACAATGTACGAGTTGTTTGCATGACTGCACTTCAGTGAACTGCATTATTTCGGTGATTTACGAGTAGTTTGCAGGTGTGTAAGCTGTTCAATGCATTATTTCGGTAATTTACGAGTTGTAAGTGTGTTTGTGCATCAGTGTACTGCATTATTTCGGCGATTTACGTGTAGTTTTCAGGTCTGTAGACTATTTACAGTTTCACCAAGCATGAGCCGAGCAATCTAAGGTGCTGTAGTCATGGACTGTGCAGCTGGTCTGGGCGGATGTTCGATTCCTCCCTCGGGCATGGGTGTATGTGTTTGTCGTTAGGATAATTTAGGTTAAGTAGTGTGTAAGCTTAGGGACTGATGACCTTAGCAGTCGAGTCCCACAGGATTTCACAACCACACCCAACCAAGCATGTCAGAGTTTTTGTTTTGTATGAATGTAATAAATAAACTACATGAAATCCATCCATAATAAAATGTTCCAATATAAAAAAAGTACACTCTTTCCTCTCCAGCAGCCCAGCACAGGCTGAGACCTTTTCTCGCCATTTCCTCCCCCAACCCCCCCCCCCCCAGACTGCCATGGGACGATAGCGCCCTCTGATGGCAGTACTGTGTACTAGGTTAGTTGGAATCCGGACCTCAAGGTGAACACACTGGATGGAGCTACTGCCTAAGACAACTCAAATTGTTTAAATAAAGACTGCATGCAAAATAAAGATTTATGTCCATCCTCTCCAGCAGTCCAGCACAGGCTGAGTACTTTTCCCACCAATTCCAAGGAAGAGGTGGCGGTAGGATGACTTAGTTTAGTGGAGGTAGCCCAAGTGACCTATTTTCCCACCAAAATTTCCCTGCCATTTACTTAGGTTAGTGGTGGGTGGTCCAAGTGACATTTTTTTCCCACCAAAATATGAACCTCCCTCCATTTTCTGGGAGAGAGAAGGGAGGAAAGGGGGTTGGATTAGTGGAGGTAGGCCAATTGACCTATTTTCCCCTCAAAATTTGAACGTCCCACCATGGCGTAATTGCTATGTTGCCACATCTATCGCTGTCGTCTTTGATCTGCCATCTTGAATAAATTTGGCAACAGTGTAGAGTGGGGCCGTAACCCTGTTGTTCCACTACTAATGATACACTACTTTCTGAGCACTTGCTGTTGAGTACAACGTATTAGGACCTAATACTTAAGAACTCTTTGAGCCACTCACATGTCTTGGAACCTAATCCATAAGTTCATACCTTTGTTAACAGTCTGCAGTGGGACATCGTATTAAACGGTTTTAGGAAATCTGTGAACACTGAAGTTAACTGTTGTTCTTCATCGAAGATATGCAGCATATCATATGCGGAAAGGGAAAGCTGAGTGTCACACGAGCGATGCTTTTTAAATCCCTCCTGATATGTGGGAATCTCAAAGATATCTATTATATTCGAAGTAGGAATATGTTAAAGAATTCTGCGGATAACTGATGTTATTAACATAGGTCTGTAATAATGTGGTCCCGTTCTTTTACTTTTCTTATATACAGGAGCCACCTGCGTTTCTTTCCAGTCGCTTGGGACTTTGCTCTGAGCGAGTGCTTCATGATAAATGCAAGCTGAAGGGCCAATGCTGTAGAGTACTATTGTAAAACCAAGCTTGGATGCCATTCGGACCTGTCGACTTATTTCTTTTCAGCTCTTTCAGCCACTTCACTTCGGGTATGCCTGTTACTATGTCCTCTATACGGAAGACTGTGCAGCCGTCAAACAACGGTATGTTTGTAGGATCCTCGTAAGCGAATGGTTTCCTAAACGCGAAATTTAAAGTATCAGCTTTCGGGTTTTGCTGGTTGACATGTGACTGGATAGTGTTCGGTCCTCTTGCAAGGGGACCTCACCTACTCCATTTCGTCCAGATTTATAGTATACGCAGGGCTTGGCAAGAAACGAAAGTGACAGAAATGGGAGGTCCACATGGCCAAGCGTTTGGAAAAATTAACTTCTTTGTGGAGCAACGACTGAGGCATGAGCCATTTATGTTAGCGTAGTTTCCAGGCAGCGGTTGCTGTAGCGGGAAGGGTACAGAAAAGAAATCCAAGGATCGTGGAGTTGAGTCCTTACGCGGAAACTCTCTTTCAGTTTTTTATTCAACTTTACGTTACTTACAGTGTGAATGAACCGAAATACGAACAATGAAAAGCCATTCTTATACAGATCAATAAGCAATATCCCTCTCTGAAACACTGTTGCCAACGGTCTACTTATGTATGCATGAACCAGTGGCTTTTTTGGGCCGCTGAATATTAAAAAAAATGGATGATTACGCCTCAAAATAAAGGAATATGGTAATTACTTGGAAGAACCTTGAAAACTTACATCAGCCTGCTGCAAATATTTTTTGACTGATGTGATGAAGCCCTACGTGCAGGAGAACCGATTTCTTGCGTTAATTGACTAGTGGGGAAGACAAAGATATCCGGAATTATATGAAGAGATTATTCAAGATTAAGAAGGTGCTGTCGTGATTGCCCCAAATGCACTCCGTTAGTGCAACCCTGCGATATGCATTTTTATCATCAGATAAAGAATTTGATCAGAAAGCTTCAAAACTTCCTTTGTCTCATCGAGAGAGAAAAAGAAATCACATCCCGAGAATACTGCATCAAAATACATCCCATTGTACTTCACCAGCTATCGTCGCCAACATTTGCCGAAATGAAACATTACGCGGGGTTCGCTGCCAAAATGTGCGATGGGAGAGAACCTTTTTTGAATCTAAATCAAATATCTTTTTCTATAGAAAATTTCAGTCAAGCGTGTAATTGTACACATGCGGTTTTTATAATGTGTACCCTGTTTTTACGATGAGTACCACCCCAGCAAATGCAAATCATCAACTGTAAACTAATAATAGATAAGGAAAATATAATAATTCCTATCCCAAAGAAAGTAAGTATTGACAGGTGTGAAGATTACCGAACTATCAGTTTAATAAGGCATGGCTGCAAAATACTAACACGTATTCTTTACAGACAAATGGAGAAACTGGTAGAAGCCAACCTCGGGGAAGATCAGTTTGGATTTCGTAGAAATGTTGGAATACCTTAGAAGCTACATTAAGGAAAGGCAAACCTACGTTTCTAGCATTTGTAGACAAAGAGAAAGCTTTTGACAATGTTAACTGGAATACTCTCTTTCAAATTCTCAGGTGGAAGGGGTCAAATATAGCGCGAAAGGCTATTTACAGTTTGTACAGAAACCAGATGGCAGTTATAAGAGTCTACGGGCACGAAAGGAAAGCAGTGGTTGAGAAGAGAGTGAGACAGGGTTTTAGCCATTGTAATTCTGTCAGAGGCAGCAAAAGACCTGGCAGAACAGTTGAAAGGAATGGACAGTGACTTAAAAGGAGGATAAAAGACGAACAACAACAAATTCAAAACGAGGATAATGGAATTTAGTCGAATTAAATCATGTGATACTGAGGAAATTAGATTAGGAAATGAGACACTTAAAGTAGTGGACGAGTTTTGCTGTTTGGGGAGTAAAATAACTGATGAAGGTCGAAGTAGAGAGGATATAGAATACAGACTGGCAATGGCAAAGAAAGCATTTCTGGAGAAGAGAAATTTGCTAACATCGAGTATACACTTAAGTGTCAGAAAGTCTTTTCTGAAAGTATTTGTGTGGAGTGTAGCCATGTATGGAAGTGAAACATGGACGATAAATAGTTTAGACAAGAAGAGAATAGAAGCTTTCGAAATGTGGTGCTGCAGAAAAACGCTGAAGATTAGATGGGTATATCACGTAACTAATGAGGAGGTACTGAACAGAATTGGGGAGAAGAGGAATTTGTGGCACAATTTTACTAGAAGAAGGGATCAGTGAAGCCATCGGTTGGTAGAACACGTTCTGAGGCATCAAGGGATCATCAATTTAGTTCTGGAGGGAAGTGCAGAGGGTAAAAATTGTAGAAGAGGGAGGCCAAGAGATGAATACACTAAGCAGATTCAGAAGGATGTAGGTTGCAGTAGTTAGTCGGGGATGAAGAAGCTAGCACAGCATAGTGTAGCATGGAGAGCTGAATCAAACCAGTCTCTAGACTGAAGACCATAACAACAATATTTTTTTATATACGAAGTTGTCCTGTACACCTTAGAGTCACTTCCTGGAGATTTATTTCCAATACTAATGCCTTTTCTTTGCATGTATTTTATTAAAACACTAATAAATGTAATGTACTGGACATTATTTCGGTTTATTTTCAATGGCTTCCAAGATGGCCGCCGAGTAACTGACACCAGAAACTATTTCCAGAAAGTTAAGTGATTTAGACAGGAATATAATTTAGTTTAACACCGATAACAAATTAAATACGTGCATTAGTGTATCGTTTAGTCTTGCCGTTAACGGTTTCACTTTTCTTTGCGTATTTTTTCAGAAAACACGAAAAGATCGTTAACTTCGCGAAGTCGCGTTTAGGCTTAAATTTTGTAAACGTGTTTGTTTCTTGTTTCACGGTAATTTGACTAGTTTCTCGGTAACAAATAACTAAACTACCGTAAATAGAGTATAACTTCATTGTTTTAATACAGATTTCAGAAAAACAGCGTAACTTTATATCAGAAACTTGCTTATACACATTTGTTTATAGGCCTAATTCTCCTAACGTTTTTGGAGAATCAAACTTAAAGTATCTCATTTAATTGTCCTTTTTTTCATTCCATCGAGTGAAATATATAATAAATAGCGTATGCCTTCATTGTTTCAATACAGATCTCAGAAAAACAGTGGAATTTTAAATCAGAAACTTGCTTATATACATTTGTGAATAGGCTTAATTCTTGTAACGTCTTTTTTGATTTTCGGTAATTAATTGATTTATTCTAGCTAAAGTATTATTTTTGCCATGAGTGAGAAGTGCCTGACTTGCCGTAGAATTGTTAGTTCCGGGGTTCGGTGTGATGGATGCAGTAGTTTTTTTCACTGGGGGGACTGCAGTGGCGTGTGTGTCGGGAAAGTGGATCAGGCTCATCAGTGGTTATGTAGGATTTGCAGCAGAGATAGGAAGATAGTGGAACAGGAGGGGAAAATTACTGCCCTTCAGGCTGAGCTAGATCAGGCTAGGGAATATCTGGACCGGTTAAGGAGGGAGAAGGGCAAAGAGAGGGGGTAAGTGGCAACAGGTAACATAAGGAACAGGCCTAGAACTAAGTCTGACAGTTTTGTGGTGAATGTCAAAAATAAGTTTGACCTGTTGCTTCAGTTAGAAACTGATGAGCCTCAAGCAGAGGTAGAAGTAGACAGGACACAACAAACTTTCAATAGGAAATTGAAAAAGAATGTAGGAAAGTCATCGAAAAGGAAGAAAGTTTTGTTGTTAGGCAGTTCTCATGCCAGAGGTGTAGGCCAACTTCTACAGGAGGAATTAGGACCAGAATACCAGATCACAAATTTTTTCAAACCAAGTGCTAGTCTGGATCAGGTGACAGAGGATTTAGGTTCACTCTGTAAAGGATTTACCAGGGAAGACACTGTGGTTATTGTGGGAGGGCCAGGGAACAGTATTGACAGAGATCCTGGGTACAGTATAGAGTGTGACCTGGTAAAGATGTTCGTCGGCATCGAGACACACCAATGTTGAATTTATATCTGTCCTGAGACGCCATGACCGGCCTCATTTGAACTCTTCTGTTGGGAGAGTTAATTTGGAGTTGGAACGGCTGCTTGGGTCGGGTGCGGGGGCTCATATTGGTGTGGTTCCTGTTTATTCTCTCAGTAGGTGGGACTATACCAGGCATGGCCTACATCTCAACAGGAAAAGGAAGGGTAAAATGGCTGGAGTAATAGCAGGAAATTTAAGGGGGGGAGGCACTGCCATGAATAGTAAAATACCAGTGGTTACAGGTGTTGGAGCAGCACCTTTTTTTTAGGATAGGTAAGACAGAAAGATGTCAAGTGCTACGAGAGGTCAGGATTGAAACAAATTTTCAGTTTAGGAAAGAAATTAAACAGCACAATTCTAGCACATTGGATCACCAATCACAGCTGTCAATTATAAATTTTCACCAATCACCAGAAATTTTATCTCCACCAAGTTGTATCTCAGTCCTAGGTAATTGCATTGATGAATTAAAGTCACCCAACCCAGTTGACATAATCTGCCTCTCTGAACAGCATGTGACCACTGGTATAGGAACTAGGCCTGAGCACAATGAGAAACTCAGACATGAGAGTACTACAAATGTTAGAATAAGGAAAGGTTCTCATAAAATTAAAAGTAATGTAAGTATATTTCATCAAAATATTGGGAGTTTAAAGAATAAAATATATGAGCTTCTGGTTTGTTTAGAAGATTTAGAAGCTGAGGATGAAATAGATATACTATGCCTGTCTGAGCATCACATTGTTACTGATATGGATAAGGTAAATGTAAGTGGATATAAGCTCTCTGCACATGTAATTAGAGAAAATATAGAGAAAAGAGGAGTTGCCATATATGACAAAAGTTATCATTGTGCAAAAAGTATAGAAACAAAAAAGTTTTGTAATATAGAAGTATGTGCCTGTGAGCATAAATTAAATAAAGGCACATTTATAATTGTAACTGTATATACGTCCCCATCGAGAAATTTTCATCTATTTTTGAAAAATTTGGACTCCTTGTTGTGCTATCTGTCAGACAGGGGGAAGCAAATTATTATTTGTGGGGACTTCAATGTAGATTCTCTGAAAGAGGGTAATAGGAAAAATGACCTTGAAGTATTACTCAGTTCTTTCAATTTGACACCCGTTATTGATTTTCCTACTTGGGTGGTAAAGGATAGCAGCTCACTGATAGATAACTTCTTTATAGACCAAGATAAGTTTAACCAGATAAATGCTCAGCCTGTTGAGAATGGTCTTTCTGATCATGGTGCACAGCTAGTTACAATATATGACATAGCTCCATTCAGCAGTACTAAACAGTCCTCCAAAGTAGTACGTTCAGTCAACGATTTAACAATTGCAAATTTCAGGGAGAGCCTACAGCAGTTAGACTGGGATGAGGTATACAATGAACCTGATGCCAATTTAAAATATAATTTATTTCATGACAATTTTGTAAATGCATTTGAAAACTGCTTCCCCAAGAAAATAGTTAAATATACTCGTAAGAAACCATGTAACAAACCATGGCTTACTAAGGGTATAAAAATATCTTGTAACTGGAAAAGGGAAATATATCTGACAGCAAGAAAAAGTAGTGACCAGAAACATCAAACATTATAAAAACTATGGTGCTATATTAAGAAAAGTTATTAAAAAATGCAGAAGTATGTGTATCATGTCTGAAATCAGCAACTCTGATAATAAAATTAAAATAATTTGGAACATTATTAAAAGAGAAACAGGTCAACCAAGAGCACAGGAAGACAGTATTACCATCAAATTGAATGAAAACTTTACAAACAAAAAGTCAGAAGTTGAAAATATTTTTAATAATCATTTTCTAAATGTTGTGGATATAGTAGGATCCAGGTGTTCATTAGAAGATGCCAGGCAGTTAATGGAAGAGGCCATTCCTATGCAATTTGATACAACTGAAAGCTCACCCACTTCTCCCTCTGAAATTAAGAAAATAATAAACTTGCTTAAAAGCAGAAACTCACATGGAATTGATGGCATTTCCAGCAAAATACTAAAAGCTTGTTCTCAACAGATAAGTAAGATTCTCAGCCACCTGTGTAATAGCTCTCTGGAACAGGGCATTTTCCCTAATAGACTGAAATCTGCTATTGTTATACCTTTACATAAAAAGGGGATAGATCTGATGTCAATAATTACCGTCCAATCTCCCTTCTAACAACTTTATCCAAACTTTTTGATAAAGTAATGTATTGAAGAGTAGCTTCACATATCTGTAAAAATGAAGTACTAACAAAATGTCAGTTTGGTTTCCAGAAAGGTTTTTCAACAGAAAATGCCATATATGCCTTCACCAATCACATTTTGAATGATCTGAATAACCGAACACCACCCATTGGGATTTTTTGTGATCTCTCAAAGGCTTTTGATTGTGTAAATCATGAAATTCTGCTAGACAAGTTCAAGTATTGTGGCATGAGTGGGACAGTGCACAAATGGTTTAATTCGTACCTAACTGGAAGAGTGCAGAAAGTTGAAATAAGCAGTTCTCATAATATGCAAAGATCAGCACATTCCTCAAACTGGGGAACTATCAAGAATGGAGTTCCACAAGGGTCGGTCTTGGGTCCTTTGTTGTTCTTAATATATATTAATGACTTGCCATTCTATATTCATGAAGAGGAAAAGTTAGTTCTGTTTGCTGATGATACAAGTGTAGTAATCACACCTGACAAACAAGAATTAACTGATGAAATTGTCAATAAAATCTTTCAGAAAATTACTAAGTGGTTCCTTGTAAATGGACTCTCACTGAATTTTGATAAAACACAGTACATACAGTTCCGTACAGTAAATGGTATGACACCATTAATAAATATAGACCTTAATCAGAAGCATATAGCTAAGGTAGAATATTCAAAATTTTTAGGTGTGTCCATTGATGAGAGATTAAATTGGAAGAAACACATTGATGATCTGCTGAAGCGTTTGAGTTCAGCTACTTATGCATTAAGGGTCATTGCAAATTTTGGTGATAAACATCTTAGTAAATTAGCTTACTACACCTATTTTCACTCATTGCTTGCATATGGCATCATATTTTGGGGTAATTTATCACTGAGGAATAAAGTATTTATTGCACAAAAGTGTGTAATCAGAATAATAGCTGGAGTCCACCCAAGATCATCCTGCAGACATTTATTTAAGGATCTAGGGATATTCACAGTAGCTTCTCAGTATATATACTCTCTTATGAAATTTGTTATTAACAACCAAACCCAATTCAAAAGTAATAGCAGTGTGCATAACTACAATACTAGGAGAAAGGATGATCTTCACTATTCAAGATTAAATCTAACAGAAAGGGGTGAATTATACTGCGACTTAAGTCTTTGGTCACTTACCAAATAGTATCAAAAGTGTGACAGATAACCAACAAGTATTTAAGAAGAAATTAAAAGAATTTCTGAATGACAACTTCTTCTACTCCATAGAGGAATTTTTAGATATAAATTAAGAAAAAAAACCAAACAAAAAAATTATAAAAAAATTAAAAAAACAAAAAATAAAAAAATTGTTATATTAACTTAATTATGTTGTTAAATTAACTTAGTTATGTTGTTAAATTAACTTAATTATGTCATGTATTGGAAAATTTGACTCATTCCACATCATTGCGAAATACTGTATTCATGATCCATGGAACTAGTATTAATCTAATCTAATCTAATCTGTAAAAATAGAAAATAAAAGAAGTTATCACCTAGGGATTCGACCTCACAACTCACGGATCACCACTGCATACTCTTTCCACTACGCCAGCTGCTGCCTGGGAATTACTCTAATGTAAATGGTTCCCGTCTCGCCTGACCCACGTCAAAACGCTATTTTATCTCCTACTTCTCTCACTTTCATTTCAGGCCAAGCCCTGCACATACTGTAAATTTGGACAAATCGGTGGTGACGATTACTTGCGGTCCTGCGGTCCTCTTGTTAGCGATTTTAGTTAGGATTGAATTTCTCGGTATCTCGCAAAGATCGTCCTCTAAGGTATGACGGTGGAAGGCGTTGGACGCTTCGCGCGTCGATCTTCTTACAGACTCGTTAGTTTCTACTAATTTTTGCCTGTTGCGTTCCTTTTTGAGCCGAGAGGGCAACAGTCTCTGCTTCCTCAGCATAATTTTATTATTAAACCATGGTAGGCCTTAATACATTTACTCGCGAGATGCATTCAGTTTAAACT